>NC_132901.1:10872458-11172458 GCF_030463535.1 Salminus brasiliensis
TTGTTCATAAAATAAATAACTTGTTAAACTCCACAGAATAAACTACGACATATTCTGGACTTATTTTCTAAATTAAATTAAATATGCTAATGAAGTCGTGGATGTACAGTTTCATACGGGTCTACTCAGCATGTTAGTGTGTTTTATGGGATATGAAAAGCATGTCCGTGTGATATTTTAATGTTAATAATGAACTCTGGAGATTTTAGTAGTGAATAATCCCTCATCGTCGCTCCAGCTTCACCCAGAAGAAGCTGCAGCTCAGTCCCCGCTAACGCCCCTTCCAGCCTGTCCGTCTCCTGCAGGGAGGCTCCCAGCACAGCCGCTCCGATACAGCCAGGTCACTTCATGTTAGCCAGCTGCTTTAAGCAGATATTTCACCATATATGAGACCATAAAGCTACAGCGAATATTTGAAATATGAGTATTATCGTTAGGTGTGTGTCTGTGCTGCAGCTGTACGACTGTAGGAGCTAACCTGCTAGCGCTAGCTCCGTTAAGACCTGCTGGCCACAGGGAACAGGGGGGTGAGGATGTGTGTGGGTGGTCGGGTGGTCGGGTGGTGATGTACGGAGTTCACTTAGAAACTTCTCTAAAAACTTTTAGGAACGTTTCTAAAAGAAAGGACTAACTTTTATTTAGTGCTTCATCCGACAACACAGGCTTTCTGCCCTGAGCTGTTTGAGCTGCTCCTGCTGTGTGAAGATCAGCTGGAGTGAAGAGCTGAGCTGAGCTGCATTAGCCATGTCTCACTAAACTTCACCTCCAGATTTGATCAGTTCTTATTAAAGTGTGAAGAAGCTGAATTTAAAACCTCCAGCCTCACATTTCTGTCTTTGAAATGAAGTAAGGATTGTTGTACAGTGTGTGAAAGGAGCTCTCCTCCTAAACTAAGTCGGAGCAGCGAGAATGAAACAGCTTCAGGAGCGGCTGTTTGTCTAGATGTTGATGAGCAGGACAACATTTGGTCTCCTGCTCATACCTGGATCTTTAGCTTTAGCAGCACAAGGTAAGCATGAGTTTGTGGGTTTTATTAGGCACTGCGATGTATTAGCAGAGACGCTGAATGAACTGTAGCTGACTGTATCATTTTATTAAGAAATATGTGTTTCAGGAGCTGACTGGACTTGGGACAGACTGCTGTACCACAACATACCGGCAGAGCTTTAACAGTGAACAGTGAGTATTACTGCAGCCTCAGCTTCATTTAATGTTCAGATGTTTGTGCAGTTTTCCACCGTATAATGTTTCCTTAATCATTTGTGACTGCAAACCTTTTTAGAGAGAAAAAAAGACACAATTGTCAATATTGTTGATAATGACACAATATGTAGTTTAATTAAGAAAATAAGTCCAGTTCCCACCTGCCTGAAGACCGCCACCATCATCCCGGTCCCCAAGAGCTCCACAGTGACAGGTCTGAATGACTACCGGCCGATAGCTCTCACGCCGATAGTCACTAAATGCTTTGAAAGACTGGTTATGACCCACATCAAAGCCACCATCGACGTCACTGTGGACCCACACCAGTATGCCTACAGGAGGAACCGATCCACAGATGATGCCATTTCCTCTGTGGTCCACACTGCCCTCACCCACCTGGAGCAGAAGGACTCTTATGTCCGTATGCTCTTTGTGGACTTCACTTCCGCCTTCAACACCATGATACCCCAGACCCTGACAGATAAGCTCTCCTCACTTGGTCTGCGCTCTTCTCTCTGCAACTGGGTCCTGGACTTCCTGACCAACAGGCCGCAGTCTGTGAGGATCCACAACCTCTCCTCCTCCACCACAATCCTCAGCACTGGCTCCCCTCAGGGCTGTGTGTTGAGCCCCCTCTTGTTCACGCTGCTCACATATGACTGCTCACCCATCCACCCAGGCTGTCATATTGTGAAGTTTGCAGATGACACGGCAGTGGTCGGATGCATCACAAACAGTGATGAGTCTGGCTACAGGCAGGAGGTAGAACACCTGGAGGGTTGGTGCAGAAAGAACAACCTCTGCATCAACATAAAGAAGACGAAGGAGATGATTGTGGACTTCAGAAGGGGCAGACATGCCCACCTCCCCCTGCATGTCGGAGGGTCTGCGGTGGAAGTGGTCTCCAGCTACAGGTACTTGGGTGTTCACCTGAGCAACAACCTCACCTGGAGCAACAACACTTCCAGCCTGGTCAGGAAGGCACATCAGCGGCTCTACTTCCTCAGGCGGTTGAGGCGAGCTGGGCTCGGGAGCTCGGTCCTCACCTCCTTCTACAGATGTGTGGTGGAGAGCGTCCTATGCTCCAGCATCAACGTGTGGCACGGAAGCTGCTCTGCTGCAGACAGGAAAGCTCTGCAGAGGGTGGTGAAGGCTGCACAGAGGTCTGTCGGAGTCAGCCTCCCCACCACCACGGACATATACACCTCCAGATGCAGGAAGAGGGCTACCTGCATCATGAAGGACCCCACTCACCCAGCACACTCACTGTTTGTCCCGCTCCCCTCAGGCAGGAGGCTGCGGAGCATTAAGTGTAGAACGAACAGACTGAGGAACAGCTTCATTCCGGAAGCTGTAAGACTTTTAAACGCCACTTAGTGGAACCACTGCAACGACACTTTGACGACACTAGTCACTTTAAATACACTCTGCTGCTACCTTCTCCATTTACTGATGTTCTCTCTGTATTTTATTTTCATTTTTACATATATTTTTATATATTTATGTATATTTTATTTATTTAAGTACTGCTGTCTGGGTAAAACTGGGTCCTTGGGTACCACAATTTCGTTCCACCCCATGTACCACATGTGATGCGAATGACAATAAAGTCTTCTTGAATCAGCCGAGACATTTGTCCACATTTTGCGTCTATAATTGAACAGAGAAACTGTGAGTCTAATGATTCTAACAAATGATAGAGGTCAATACTCGCCTACTTGTTTCAGGAAATACTTCCTTATAACTTCTCTCAAACTCTCAAACCGCATCTAGGTCTTCATTAAGGTTGTGCGGACTCGTCAGTGTGGTTGAGGACAACAGAATTGACTCATAAAAATGGACAGAACATCAGTGCAGAGCCAAATGCTGTGGACGGTCTTTTTAGACATCAGGCTCTGTGTTCTGAAACTGTCTCAGGAGCAGGATTGCTGATCTTCACTGGTGTTTATGGAAGTGCGTCATGAATACTGATCCTAGATCAGTCCTCTGCAAGCATGGTGTTGTCTAAGATTTCTGCAGATTGATTTTGTTGGTTTTTATTTCTCAGGCATACGATGTCCTACACTATACTGACAGGTCTACTGGCTGAATGAAGACCTACATGTGGTTTGAACGGGTTGAGGGGGGTTCAGAGGATTTGGGGTTAATATTGTTTAGTGTTTGTTTGTGACGTTAGACTCGTAGCTCCAGTGCTAAACTAGAGAAGCAGAACTTCAACATGTCTTAAGTCTGGGGTAAGTGAATTTGTGTAGAATTAAGTATTGTTATTATTATTATTTTTTTAATTCACCTTTTGTAAGGATGCACAGCATTTAAGGCTGTATCTGCCACCACCTACCAGCAGAGGGCGACGGCGGAGAGGCACGGTTACCCAAGGGAACTCCAATCCCCAGAGATCCTAGGGGTAATCAGTGCCAATCAGACACACCTGGTGGTCACAGCATTTAAGGCTGTGACAAACAGCCCTTCTCTGTCACACCGTTGTAGAGGGGTGACTGGTACGATACACAGAAGTGAAGGAAAGAGAGAAGTTTGAAAGGAGGAACAAGAAAAGTTGTAAAAATAGATAACAGGGTTGCAAAATGAAGTAGCTGAAGAGAGCACAGCTCATAAGTGAAAGAGTTTGAGTTAAGCATTGAAGTTCCCTCTCCAGAGAGAGAGGTGCATTTGTTTTTCTTCAGTTGTTTTAGTGCTAACTGTCCTAAGTATGAGCTACGCCATCTTGGCATCTCCTTTGTTTGGTTTTCTCCTTTTAGTTGTTTTAAGGGGTGCAGCTCCACCAATTGCCTGTGCTTGCTGGTGGTGCAGTGGTAAGATGTTGGACCTCCGTTGCCAGGGTTGCTGGTTCAAACCCAGCTGGGAGCAACTGTTCTCCCACAAGTACACAAAAGCACCCACAGTCACATTAACCTTACATCACACATTAAGGCCTGTCCTTACAGGCTTTCCTCTCTGCACCTGGGTCTGCTCTCTGAGTGTCCCGTAACACCTTTTTAATTGGTGGTTTGGATCAATATTTCTTAACAACAGAACTACAAATGGCATCCAGCACACAGTATCTGAAAAGATTGAGAAGCTGAATGGCTGAAGTAAACACTTTTGAGCCGGCACCCCATCTGCTAAATGAAGATAATGAGGCTGTAACTGTGTAAACTAATGCCAGTAGGAATTTAGATTTTCTGGACATAACCTTGAATTCTGCTTTCAACCCTTTCAGATGTTTAGGTCAAAATATAATATGAAGGACAATGTATTTATGGCCTACAATCCTACATTTGCCTCAGACCAGGTCAGAGTTAATGCCTGACACATTCAGAGAGCACAGTTGATTTAGTAGTGAATGTTGATGGGCTTATCATTTTTAAGTCTTGCAGCACAGTTTTGGCCTATTTGAGTAAAATTCCACAACATGGAGCCATTTGTAGGTGCACTGTTCTGTGGACAGTCAAAGCCTCATCCACTAGTGGACTACCTCGATGACTTTCTAGGAGATCTGGGGAAACTACAGAATGAAGGGTTTAGCTTTCAGGGAAACGCCTACAATGGGCACATCTAAGCATTTCCATGTGATGCTCCTGCTAGAATTTTTAAATGTACCAGACTTTGAATCAAAGAACAGATAAATAGGTCAGTCAGTTTGCATACAATGAGAACCACCAGTTTGACAAAAGCCCCCTTATTACAGCTGGAATACCTTGTCAGTGGTTTTGCATTAGGCTACATGCATTTGGTGTGTTTAGGTGTTGTGAAATGTGTGCTTGTGTTTTCGGGCAGAGAACCCAATACCTGGCGTTAGACAGAAAAATGAAATTTCTGACAAATTTGAGGTTGAATGGATCTATGCCCACTGAATTTACCAGACAGCCTCATTCATTACAGGAAGTTAATCGGTGGAAAGTCACTGAATTCAGGCAGTTCGTTCTGTAGACTGGACCCATTGTATTAAATGTATTGTATCGTATCCTGCTAGAGTCTGATGCTGATGTATGCAGTGCTTACTTTGGATATGCAAAAGAACTTTTGAGGTACTTCGTTAAGAACAGCACCAGGATTTATGGTAAAACCTTTGCAGTGCTCTTTGCAGTTTGTCTCCAGGGTGGTGAGGGCTATGCCATTTTCCCTCTCCTGCATGGTGCAGAGTAGCAGAAGGGGCACTAATAAATACGTTAATCAGTTTTATGACCACTTTCCTTTATAATCCTGATTCTTTTCAGTTGGAATCTGATTATTCTGTATCATTTTATGTGATGAAATGTGTGTGTTTGGTAGTGATAAGTGTAGAACTTTAATCTACTGTAATCTTTTCAGACAATAGCTTTCGCAAGAGCAGTGTGGTTAGAAAAATGGAGAGCAAATGGAAGAAGTTCTTCCTAATCGATGGCTTGACTGTGAAGAGAAGCGGGCAGTTGTCTGCGGTAAAGACACCAAAGGTTGGAGGCAGAAAAGATTGCTTCACCTTTCAACCTGTCAAACAGAAGATGATCTCAGGTAAATATTGACTACATATTGATGATGGTATATTCATTATAAGATTGTATTGTCAGTAAGTAATGTCATTTTGGTTTGTAGATGCAGGAATGATATGATTAGGACTATACCACCGGCCAGTCAGACAGTGCAACCTAAGAGCCTCTAGAGAGAGCTTTGCAGAAGCTGTATCAAGTAAGGATGTGTGGCTGTATTTTAGAACCCATTTTCTCAGATAAAGATGGTGACCCTCATCCAGTTGTGACCAAGACACGAATGTATGTCTGTGGTCATCTAAAATGTTGTGTTAGTGGTGAAGCGGATCACAAAACTCAGATTTTTGGATTGGATGATTTTTCGAATCAAAAAGGTAAAAGGGAGACAACTTTGAAAGTGTAGTCATTTTTTTGTTCAGAATTTCATTTAATTTATTAATTACACAAAAACAATACAGATATTTTAGGCTTTTTTTTATACATTTGATCATTATGGCTTATAGCTCAAAAATGAGAAATCAATTATTAGAATATTTTAGTTTGAGTAAATTACTGCTCAGACAGTATAAATCTAGTGAATCGCTCTGTATAGTTCAGCATAAGCAACCACAATCATGGGGAAGGCTGCTGACTTCACAGCTGTCCAGGAGGCAGTCATTGACACCCTTTACAAGGAGGGTAAGCCAGAGTAGGTCGTTGTTGAAAGGGCTGACCTGCGTCTCACACAAAGGAGCTACAACTGCTGCATTCCTAATATCAAGTCAGTGCAGCAGTCTACTAGGATATCGTAGAGCACTTCATGCTTCTATCTACTGACAAGCTTTATGGAGATACACATTTCCTCTCCCAGCAGGTTTTAGCTGACCATGATAGCACTGTGCTTGATTAGCCAGTCAACTCTTCAGACCTGTTGAGAGGAAGATGAGAAACCCCGACCCAGCAGTACAGACAAACTGAAGGCTACTATCAAAGCAACCTTCAGTAACATCACTGCAGCGCCACAAGCTGATTGCCTTCATGCCACGCCTCACAAATATTCCAATTGTTTCTGCCATATTTCCAGTTACCCCAAATAAGAATGTGGATCGGATTAACCATGTACACTATAACATACTGCGCCTGACTAATATCACTCGAGATGCAGTAGTCATCCGGGTTACATAGAGGGTGAACGTGACCCGGAGGAAAGATGGACATCCAGGCAGATGGAAAAGACTGAGAATCTACAATGACAACATGGCACTTGACCCAAATCCCCCTGGCCCTCCGGCCAAATACAAATTATATGTACTTTTTTTATACATTTGAAAAACATGCATATCGCTCAATTACATTCCACACACAAAAATAATATTTCCAAATATATTTAAATATATAGAGAGATAGAGAGGTTCTCATACAGAGATTTTACATTATACATATACATTTGTTTTGGGGAAGAAAAAAAAAAAATATATATATATATATATATATATATATTAAGATAAGATAGTCAAAAAGATATTGTATATATGTTGTTTTTAAACTGAGAACCAAAACAAATGTATTTTAAAATACTATTTAAGATTATTTAAGATAATATTTTAATTGCAACCATAGGTGATAAATAACATTTCAATATATGTTTTTCCATTTGGGACAAAAAAAAAGATAAATTAAGAGCTAAAGCTACGGTGCATTCCAGTTCTAGGCAGTTGCTAGACTGTTGCTATGGTATTACAGGTGGTTTCCACAGTGTTGCTAGCTGGCTGCTATGGTACACCTTGCATTAAAATGTGTTTTAATGTGATCAGATCAAGTTCGGATTTCACATGACCACAGGAAAAGCCAGGTGTAAACACCCCAGAACGCATTCTGATTGGATGAGTGTGGTCAGAGACGGACCTCGCCCACATTAATACACTAATAAAGTGGAAAACTGAATCGGGTCTCGGTTGGTCACACTAGACATGCTTTTTAGTGGCTAGTGTGAACAGAATCTGGTAGAACAGGCTCTGTGTGTGGTTCCCAGAGTGGATCCTATTACTGCCAGAGAGCTCACTCCTTTAGCATTAGCACCCCTATGCTGTTTTAGTGCTATGTTAGCACAAAGTTGGCTAAAGAAGCACCAAGTAGTAAAGAAAGCTAATCAGATATGACCAAAAATGTATAAACATATAATGAATATATTATATATAATTCACCTTTTTTAATGTTTGTGCTTCATACATCACAACCAATCAGAAATTCACATCAGGATTGAGCTGTGGAGCAGTGAGGAGCTGTGTTCTCTGGAATGATGGTGGTGGAGCTCCATCCAGTACTTCTGGGGTGAGTATCCAACATCCTGACCTCACTAACACTAAAGTCAAAAGAAACACTGAATGAGCAATTGTCCCAGTAAGTGCAACTAGAAGGGGTGTCCACAAATATTTGGACATGTCGTGTACATAGGTGAGTTGTAAGACTTTCAAAGGATATGCGTGACTATTTACACATTAGCTTTTGCTATTCAGTTAAATACAAAGGTCTCTCGCTCGCTCTCTCTCTCACTCTCTAGCTCGCTTCCTACAGTGCACAGTCAGTAACTCCAGCTCTATCTCTGCTAATCAATCAGTTTATTGTACTATTCCATGGAACAGATCGGTGCTCACACCTTGCCTGAGCGCAGGCCTCTGCCTAGCACCACTTACTGCCCCGGTGTGTGCAAACACGCTTAAATCAGCAGCTCCAGGATCATGCTGAAGCTCCACTGACTGCAACAGGGAGGATGCTGCTTCTGGATCTCTCAGACCTCAACAGGTTGGTTGCTACGGTACTGCTAAGCAGTTGCTGAGATGTTGATAGGCAGTTGCGAAGGGCTCGCTAGGTGGTTGCTATGATGTTGCTATGGTAAAGCTGTTGGTTGCTAAGGTGTTGCTAGTGGTTGCTTAGGTGTTGCTATGGAAACAGGTTGGTTGCTAAAGTATTGCTAAACATTTGCAGAGTTTTTAGGATGTTGTTGCTAGATGGTTGCTAAGGTGTCGCTACGGTATAGTTGTTGGTTACTAAGGTGTTGCTAGGTAGTTGCTATGGTAACAAGTTAGTTGCTATGGTCTTGCTAGATGTTTGATAAGGTGTCACTACGGTATAGAGGTTGCTAGTTAGTTGTTGAGGTGAGGGTAGATTTTTGCTAAGGGCTTGCTAGGTGGTTGCTAAGGTTTTGCTATGGCATAGCTGTTGGTTGCTAAGGTGTTATGTGGTAGCTAAGGTGCTACTATGAAAAATTCTGACGAATCTCAGCTCTCTCTGTAATGAGACCTCGTGTGACTCACAGCACTATATAAAAAAATAATCTGGCCCCGAACCTGAAAAACATGAAGTCCTTAGTGATTTCCTGAGTGTCCCCTGGTCAGTTCTACGATCTTAAGATTATGTTTTGTGGAAAGGGCAGAGTCTCCAGATTCAGGAGGCGTTTGAACCATGTTTCTGTGCTGTATTATCCCAAAGATATTAATAGAAACGCGGAGACAACATCGTAAAAAAGCACTAATTAGCATTAGCATTAAACAGTAGCATTTATTAGATCCCAAAAAGAGGACCTGTCCCAGAAAAGGGGGGCATCCGGTCACCCTGTCTGACCACTCCCAAAGGAGCTGGTTCAGTTGTTTGAGTTTGAAGGTGTCGTATTACTGGACAACAGTGAGGGTTCCGCCGTTCCTTGTTTACTTTGGTTACCATGGTTACGCCATGACCAGAGGTTTAGTACAGTTCCCTGCAGCAGCCAATGGCAGTGGCCAAGTGGCCCAAAATCCGAGTGCACAGCTTTTACAAATGTCAGTCGATGATGTCATAAAGGCCTCATTGACATCACCGTGACATCACAGCCCCACAAAGCAGTATAAATAGACCCTGCAGAGCTCACCTTCCTCACTCTGAGCCTTTTACTCACACAGTGCAAAGGAGCAGTCAGCGCCAGGAGCAGGTCCAGAGAACCATGACCGACACCGGGGAGATGGACCAATGGAAGGCCGAGCGGGAGTCCCTCCTGTTTCAGCTGGAGGAACTGAAGGCAGAGCTGGAGACCAAGGAACTGCAGATGAAGAAAGCCAAAAAGACAGTCGAGAAGGAGAAGGCAGCAAGGCTGAGGGAGCAGAAAGCCAACACAAGGAGGCACAATCGCTGGGTCAAGAAGGTCAACACAACGAAGGAACAGGAAATTGAAAAGGAGACCTCTGACCTACGTGCTCAAATCCAGGACCTGGAGGAGGCCAAGCAGGAAGTAATAGACTCGCTGGACTTCAAGACTGAAGCCCTACGGCAGGTCAGTGAGGAGCTGGCAGACAGCAAACATAGGGAGAGCGAGTTCAGGGCATTCGCAGATCAGCTGTACGTCCTGCAACATGGAGCTGCATGCATGGTACTGGCGGATGAGGCAGGAGCTGGACGTCCTGCAACATGAAAGGGCTCAGACAGAGGCGCTGGACAGGGAATACAAGCTGGTATCGGCTCTTCCTCCCATTGCAATGCAGAAGCAGAGGGTGATGGAGGAGCTGAAGCAGAAGAATGCTGCTGAGAGGGCCGCTGCGGAGAAGGCAGCTGAGGAGAGGGCTGCTGAGGAGAAGGCAGCTGAGGAGAAGGCCGCTGAGGAGAGGGCCGCTGAGGAGAGGGCCGCTGAGGAGAAGGCCGCTGCTGAGGAGAAGGCCGCTGCTGAAAGGGGCCGCTGTGGAGAAGGCAGCTGAGGAGAGGGCTGCTGAGGAGAAGGCAGCTGCTGAGAAGGCAGCTGAGGAGAAGGCCGCTGAGGAGAAGGCCGCGGAAGAGAAGGCAGCTGAGGAGAAGGCCGCTGAGGAGAAGGCCGCTGAGGAGAAGGCCGCTGCGGAGAGGGCCGCTGAGGAGAGGGCCGCTGAGGAGAGGGCCGCTGCGGAGAGGGCCGCTGCTGAGAGGGCAGCTGCTGAGAGGGCCGCTGCTGAGAGGGCCGCTGCTGGGAGGGCCGCTGCTGAGAGGGCCGCTGCTGGGAGGGCCGCTGCTGAGAGGGCCGCTGAGGAGAAGGCAGCCAAGAAGCAGAGGAAGGCCAGAAAGTGCAGGGCGAGGTTTAAAGGCTTATGGAGCCGACTCTCTGCTGCATTCAGAAGGAGGAAGTGAGAGAGGGAGACAGAAACTGAAACCGAAACCGAAACAGAAGTAGGGAACAAAAAAGGGAATAAATGAAAGGAACAGAAGAAGGCAACAGAAAGAGAGAGACAGAGTGACGATGAAGATGAAGGGAATGAGAGAGACACAGAAGAAGGGAGGAGAAAGAGAGACAGAATGACGATGAAGATGAAGGGAATGAGAGACAGAAGAAGGGAGGAGAAAGAGAGACAGAGTGACGATGAAGATGAAGGGAATGAGAGACACAGAAGAAGGGAGGAGAAAGAGAGACAGAGTGACGATGAAGATGAAGGGAATGAGAGACACAGAAGAAGGGAAGAGAAAGAGAGACAGAGTGACGATGAAGATGAAGGGAATGAGAGACAGAAGAAGGGAGGAGAAAGAGAGACAGAGTGACGATGAAGTTGAAGGGAATGAGAGACAGAAGAAGGGTAGAGAAAGAGAGACAGAGTGACGATGAAGATGAAGGGAATGAGAGACACAGAAGAAGGGTAGATAAAGAGACAGAGTGAAGAAGAAAAGAAATGAGAGAGAGACAGAAGAAGGGAAGAGAAAGAAAGTGAGGGGGGAAACGGGCATGTTAATCACAATGACATCATAAAATGGGCTGGATACCCAGCCTCAGAATTCTCAAATAATTAAACAAATCAGTCCCATTAATACATGAAATCAGCCTCATAAATGAAATCAGTCTCATGAATAAATGAAATCGGTCTCATAAATGAAATCAGTCCAATTAATAAATGAAATCGGTCTCATGAATAAATTAAATCTGCCTCAGTACATCATGATTAAGCCTTATAGAGAGGAAAGTTAGTGAAAGTGGTTAGCTTTGTTGACTGGGATGGATACCTGATGCGTCAGGGTAACTAATAACCATGTTGTCTATATAACATGTGGACGGACCCCTTGTGGTGTCCTGGGAATCAGGTTGTTTCCTGATCAATGGCTTGTGGCTTTGTTGACAGTCTGTTTTAGACTGTATGTATTACATGTTGCAGGAGGTTAATTAAGAGTTAAGCTGACATTAGGTTGACTAATGCCTTATAGGAAGATATCCCATGATCTTAGTTTTAGACTTTGCTTAGGTCAAGTAATTCCAAACTTTTGTCTGAGTAATTAATTGTCAAGCAGTGTTTCGGTTATTCACACCAAGACTAATCTTGCGATAGACTAGTGAGGATAAATGTTTCAGGATCCTAAAGCCAAGCATAGACTTGAGCTTAGTGATTTGAGCACGTGTCTGCATAAGTAATTATGTTTATGTAATTATGTTTCTGGGAAAGATCATTAATTACATTGCTATGAAAAGAAAGAAAATTGTCAAACTTACTCGCTAGGTTTGTACAATGGTGGTAGCAGATATGCTGTCTAATAATCTATAGACATATGCTGCACGCATTTAAAAGAGTTTGATATGGAAATAGTAAGCAGAATGCTGGACACTGCTGGAAGCCTGTTACCAAAATACTCTGCAGTAAACTACCAACACCCTGTAACTGCTGTGCTGGAAGCAAAAAGCTAAAGGGTAGAAATGTAATGTGTACAAAGGAAATTAAATGGTTATAAAGTTTGGAAGGTCGTTAATGGCGGATTCTGTATTCAAAGATGAGCAATGCAGAGACTGACCAGGAGAACTCCTAGGACCTCTGCTGTATGTGTAGAACACTTTAATTTGTTGTTTGATTTAACACACACACACACACACACACACGTTTTGTTTTTACTGTGTTTGTGTTTATTCTGCATTTAACAAAATATGTTTTTACTGTATTTGTGTTTGCAGTTATTCTAAAAGATTAGTTTTACTGTTTTCATAGTGTTTTTATTTTACTGTATTTGATCTAATTCTGACCACAGCTGTAGTCACTTAGACCCCTTTTACTCCTGGTCACTTCATGGGACTGGGCTCTGGGCTGTATCCTGATAAGATTTTAGCCTCATGTCTTTACACTTGGTAATCAAAAGCGTCTCCGGTTAGTCAGACTAAAATCTGATCTCTGTGTGGGAGGAAATATGCAGATTCGTCCACTGAGTGGTAGCTATCACTGGTGTACTGGTGTAATCCCACTGTCTCAGTCCCTCAATAAAGCAAGTTTCAGTGTAATCAGAGAGAATGCAGCAAAATAGTTCCTCTTCTCTTCATTGTAGAGTCCCCCTGTCCTGCACGTTTTATTGCAGGGGTGTTCAGTCTTATCTGCAAAGTGCCGTGTAGCTGCAGGTTCTCCATCCTAAACAAGCTGCAGCACACAATAAAGCAATTTTTTAATAATGCAATAGCATTAAACATTTTTGATAATGTAATAGCAGTGATGTGTGAAGATTAAGACACACCTAGGGCTGGGCCTAAATGTCCAAATATTATGTTAAAGGACCATAAACTCCAATTTTCCTCTTTTCTCTTCAGTCCTTCTTAGTGTTTGTGGAGTTTTGTGAATCATAAATCACATTTTATCTCTTACAATTAAAACTGGCTGTTTTTGTTTATTACAGTGTCTTTAAGATATATGTAAATGAGCTTTGTTCTGATTAGCTGCGTTTCTCTGAAGTTCAAGCTCTTAACTATGGAGTGAAGCATTAGTCAAGTTGGATCAGATGTATGAAGTGGAGAATTTAGCATTTCATTTCAGGTCATTTCTCCTGTGTGGGGGTGAAACTTTTGCCGTTCTCGGTCAGGTACTTTAAACTACAGGATGTGGGAAAATGAACATTTTATTTTAGGTCTTTTCAACTGTGTGAAATTCTGTTCCAGGTACTTTAACCTAGATACAGTGGAGTATGAAATGTTTGATTTCTGATATTTATGGTATTTTTAGGATCACATTTCAGGAGGGTGAATCATGTCATCTGAAAAATGGGCTACGCTAATCCCCTTATAGAATCCATAGAGGGCGCTATAAGCTCTGTGTTGAATGTTTCACAGCTATGCTACTGAATTCTGTATGAAAAGTAGCAGAACTTTCCTACAGACCACAGTAACAGAACACTGTTCTACCAGAATAGAGTAGCGTAACGATGTCTTACAGAACACAGTAGCCTGAAACTGTTCATTCACAACAGAGTAGCATAACGCTTTCATTCAGAAGACATTAGAATCATTATTTTAATATAGAATTCAGTACCAGTACTCCTTCAACCAGAAAATGGTAGCATAACACTACACAACCTGCATAGAGGAGCATAACTCATACAGAATACAGGATTCAGTTCAAATGAATTTTATTTATACAGCGCTTTTCACAACAAATGTGGTCACACAGCAGCTTTACAGAGATCCGGGTCCAAGCCTCTTTTGAGCAAGCCAGTGGCAACAGTGGCAAGGAAAAACTCCCTCAGATCAAGAGGAAGAAACCCTGAGAGGAACCAAGACTCAAAAAGGGAACCCATCCTCCTCTGGTCGACACCGGATAGCACAATGAAAAGCAAAACAGGAATAAAACACGGAATTAAGGGAATATGGCCAATGTGGCGTCAAGCCATAAAAAGATGAACACATGAGTGAAATGAAGTCCATGCAGGTACACGGTCACAAGCACAGCCATGCAGTGAGGGGAGGATGACTCTTTTAGAGGCCCCAGAACCGGACAGCAGGCAGGAGAGTGGTGGAGAGAGCCAGGTCTGCCGATGGAACATTTGAAACTGGGCATCTCAGCACATGGGAAAGAGAGAAAACACAAAGGTTAAGGGGGGGGGGGGGGGGGATTAGAGCAAAAACGTTTTAGAAGGGTTACAGCAGGACAAGGTAGGCAAAAGCAGCCAAACAAAAAATGCACTCACACCAGCAGACAGCAGGGGGCAGCTCAGCACATGGAGAAGAGAAAAGAAATGAAGGAAAAAAATAAATATATATAAAAAAAATAATAAGGTTTAGGTTTATATATGAATATGAACAGCATTATAACGCCACTCAAGCACAACAAAGCAGCAAAACAAATTGTACAGAATACAGCAACATAACCATTTTCAAGCAGGACACAGCAGCCCAACACCATTCAAGCAGAACACAACAGTGTAACAATTTTGATGCAGGACACAGCAGCCCAACATGGTTAAAGCAGAACATAGTAGTGAAATGTTGTTCAAGCAGGACACAGCAGCCCAACACTGTTCAAGCAGGACACAGCAGCGAAATACCAATCAAGCAGAACACAAACAAAATTAATATACAGAACAAGGTTAAGGGACACTGTTCAAGCAGAACGGTCATGCAAAACAAAAAGCAGGACACAGCAGCCCAACACTGTTCAAGCAGGACACAAGCAAGTGGCACAGCTGCAGCCACCTTTAGCACTGTGCTTGCAAGGCAATCTTGTAAAAAATTGGAGACTGTTGGTGCAAAAGTTTTACCTGTTTCTTACAGAGAGTGGGATTGTTGGAGTCTGAAAAATTCCAATGCACCACCTTTCTGCACGTCGCTGGGGAAGATGCAGTGAAGGTCTACAACATGTTACAACTCAGTGAGGAAGAAACTGAAACAAGAAATGTGCTGAAAAACAAGTTCAGGGATTACTGAGAGGCAAGAAAGAACCTACCCGATGTTCACCATTTGTTCTTCACGAGAGCTCAGGATCCAGCTGAAAGCGTACGGTAGGAATTTGGGGACCAGAAACTGCAGAATTCAGCAACGTTCTCACATATTCTGGCCACTGCATGTCACCGCTGGGAAAGCTACCACTCACCTGTGAACACAAAAGCCAATAATGCAAAATTAAATTTCAAATATTGTTGATGTACCAGCAATACTAGGACGTGAGACATGGGAGATGTTACAGCAGGACAGGGTAGGAAAGAGCAGCCAAACACAAATGCACTCGCACCAGCAGACAGCAGGGGGCAGCTCAGCGCAAGGGGGAAAGAAGAAATGGTTTAGGTTTATATATGAATATGAACAGCACTGTAACACCGCTCAAGCACAACAAAGCAGCAAAACAAATTGTACAGAATACAGCAACATGACCATTTTCAAGCAAAACACAAGCAGGACACAGCAGCCCAACACGGTTCAAGCAGAACACAGCAACAAAATTAATATACAGAACAAGGTTAAGGGACACTGTTCAAGCAAAACGGTCATGCAAAACAAAAAACAGGACACAGCAGCCCAACACCATTCAAGCAGGACACAGCAGCGAAATACCAATCGAGCAGGACACAGCAGCATAATTAAACAGAACACAGAAGCGTAACCATTTTCATGCAAAATACAAGCAGGACACAGCAGCCCAGCACTGTTCAAGCAGGACACAGCAGCAAAACCTTGATGAAAAACACAACCAGGACAGCAGCGAATTTATTATATAGAACAAGTGACACTGTTCAAGCAGAACACAGCAGCGTAATTAAACAGAACACAGCAGCGTAACAATTTTGATGCAGGACACAAGCAGGACACAGCAGCAAAATTATTATACAGAACAAGGTTAATTGACATCGGTGAATCAGAACACAGCAGCGTAACAATTTTGAGGAAAAACACAAGCAAGACAGCAGCGAAATATCAAATCAGGCAGAACACAAGCAAGTGGCACATCAGCGAAATATTCAAGCAGAACACAGCAGCAAAATGAATATACAGAACAAGGTTAAGTGACACTGTTCAAGCAGAACGGTCATGCAAAACACAAGCAGGACACAGCAGCCCAACACTGTTCAAGCAGAACACAAAAAAGTGGCACAGCAGCAAAATATTGTTCAAGCAGAACACAGCAGCATAACTAAACAATTTTTAGGCAAAACACAGCAGCCCAACACCCACCAAGCAAGACACAGCAGCGAAATACAAATCAAGCAGAACACAGCAGCGAAATTAAAACCGAACACAGCAGCGTAACAATTTTCAGGCAGAACACAAGCAGGACACAGCAGCCCAACACAGTTCAAGCAGAACACAAGCAAGTGGCACAGCTGCAGCCACCTTTAGCACTGTGCTTGCAAGGCAATCTAGTCAAAAATTGGAGACTGTGGGTGCAAAAGTTTTATCTGTTTCTTACAGAGACTGGGATTGTTGAGGAGCCTGAAGAATTCCAATGCACCACCTTTCTGCACGTCGCTGGGGAAGATGCAGTGAAGGTCTACAACATGTTACAATTCAGTGAGGAAGAAACTGAAACAAGAAATGTGCTGAAAAACAAGTTCAGGGATTACTGAGAGGCAAGAAAGAACCTACCCTACCACCTGTGAACACAAAAGCCAATAATGCAAAATTAAATTTAAAATATTGTTGACGGTGATGTACCAGCAATACTAGGACGTGAGACATGGGAGATGTTAGGTGTGGTTTAAAGAGTGCATGGAATCACAAAGTAAAATGACATTCTGAAAGACATTGATCTGATCGCTGTTCTTGGATTCCTACCAGGACATCACCACATTCAAGTAGATCCCATGGTCTCACCAGTGATTCATTCAAAAGTCCAGATTGCCCTGAAAGACAACAATCATTGATGAGCTACACAAAATGGAGAAAAGGGGTGTAATCACCAAACAGCATAAACCGAACAACTGGGTAAGCAGCATGGTCACAGTGGTGAGGATTTTGGCAGATCAAACTTCATGATGAAAGTTCCAAGCTCTGCACACTGAACATACCCATTGGAAGATACAGATTCCTTTGACCTTCTTTTGGGGTGTCCTCAGCTTCAGAGGTATTCCAAAGGTCAATTGCAGACTATTGAAGGCCTGGAAGGTGTTGTCAACGTTACGAACAATATCTTAGTCTAGGGTGAAACGGTCAAGGAAACCTGACGGCAGACTCATCCAAGTGCTGAAAAGGGAAAGACAGTGGAACCTGAAACTCAACAAAAACAAGTGCAAGATCAGATCATCACAAATCCAGTACATTGGCCATATGCTCTCTGCAGAAAGTCTCAATCTAGATCGAGAGACAGTGAGAGCTGTAACACACATGCCTACACATCAGAAAACAAGCAGGCACTCATGAGATTAATGGGCATGATTCAGTACCTTTCCAAGTTTATTCCCAGACTGTCAGCGCACCTCTCAGAAAACTGCTCGAGCAGGACACTCTGTGGCAAGTCAAGCACAAAGCTATAAAAAAAACTGAAATCTCTGCTGATAAATACTCCCACACTAAAGCTCTATGATGTAAAAATACCTGGTACACCATCTGTAGATGTGAGCTCAGAAGGCTTCGGAGCAACAGTTCTGCAGGAGGGAAAGCCAGTGGTTAAATTACATTCCGAAAAGCAACAGCAAATAATCCAGAGATGTAGTTACTACACACAAGGACCATGGAAGGATGGCCCAATGTGAAAAATCCAAACATACTGGACATTCAAAGCAGAAAAGCAAAATACAGATACAAGACAAGCTGGAGAGAACAAAACTCAAGCAGAACAGCTATTATGACAGACAGACAAAGAGTCAGCCAAGCATATACATGTGAGACAAGGTGAGAATTCAGAGAGGGCAACCTGCTATAATGATCAGCCACGATTCTTCACAGTCCAGACGAAAGAACCTATAGAAGAAACAGAAAACAGAACACACATTCACAGGACACAGTTCAAGTTCCTGTCCTTCTCCAGATGTGGTTATGAACATAAACAGAAACAATGTCCTGCCTATGGCCAAGTGTGTAAATCCTGCAACAGAAAATCACTTTACCAAAAATGTGCAAAACAAAACAATCAGAGCAGAATGAGGAAAGAAATCATGCAGTTGAACAAAAGGCAGAGGTTTATTCATTGGAAAAGCTCAAATTAGAAAAACATTGACACTGTCACAACAAAAGTGAATAGAATAACTGGACTGAAAATAAAACATCAGGAACTTGGCATTCAGCACCAGTGTCCAACTTGAAGACAATGTCATCACAGCACAAATCTACAAATCAGATTTAAAACAAAACTCAAATAAAAAAAGCAAAATTGAATTTCACATTGTTGACAGTGATGTACCAGCAATACTAGGACGTGAGACATGATGGAAGAACCTGTAGGAGAAACAGAAAACACCTCCTCAGAATGACTGAAAAAGAGTTTCCATCAGCATCACCCAATGTTGTTGCAGATTCCTGTGTCGAGCCACAGGTCAGTGAATCTAGTCCACCTGCAGAAACTGGTACTGCAAAACAACCTGACTTACCTGAGACACATCAGAGAGAGGCATTCTTCACAAGGTCAGGTAGACAAATGAAAACACCAGCAAGATACAAGGACTGAATCTGGAACACACATACAGTACACATTTACAATATTCACAAACACATTCAGAGGACACGGTTCAAGCTCCTGTTCATCTGCTGACTGAATTTAAACTTACTGTCATTTACTGCATCTTAGATTTCTTTACGTTATTCCACAATGTCAAGCTATTCTCATATATGCAAGAAAAAAAGGAAAAAAAAAAAAAAAAAAAAAAGTATTGTGTGGGGATATCACCTACGTTAGGTACCAAAGAGGCACCCATAGGTAATAATCAAGCATGTAAACCAAACACAAAGTGTCTCACAGAGTCGTCCTTCGTCCATACTGTACCACTGAGGGACCGGTTAGCAGGGATGTTCGAGGAGCCCTCAGCTTTTCTCTGGTCTGTTGAAAGCACTGACGCGTACACCACAGACCTGAAGAAGGCAAAAGACCATGAATTCAGTGAGTTGCATGACTCGTTAATCAGAGACAGGAGTGTTTGTCAGTGTCCGATCTGTTTCTCTCAGCAACCTTGCCCACAACTGGTCTTTCCCCCCCTCAATACCACAAAGGCCATGGATATTTGCTGTACAAATGAAGGGACAGCAAGTGAAGTAAAAAAAAGTGCTCAATGAAATACAAAACAGAACAGAAATAAAACAAACAGTTGGGTTTGAACACAAGAGCAAATCCAAACTAGCCAAAAATGAACAAGTAGCAGACGCAAGCTGCTCCAGATGTGGTTATGAACATAAACAGAAACAATGTCCTGCCTATGGCCAAGTGTGTAAATCCAGCAACAGAAAATTACTTTACCGAAAATATATAAAACAAAACCAAATCAGAGCAGAATGAAGAAAAAAAATAAATAAATCATGCAGTTGAACAAAAGACAGAGCAGGAAGATTTCTTCATTAAAACAGTTGAAATTGGAAAAACTCAATACATCAGAAAAACATTGACTGTCACAAGAAAAGTGAAAATAACAGAACTGAAAATCAAAATAAAACAAGAACTTTGTCTTCAGATTGGACACTAGTGCTGAATGCAATGTCATCACAGCACAGATCTACAAATCAGATTTGAAACAAAACCCCAGAATTCAGCTTGAAAACCGCTCACATATTCTAGACACTGCAGGTCACTGTTGGGAAAGCTAACGCTCACCTGTGAACACAAAAGCCAAAAATGCAAGATTAAATTTCACGTTGTTGACAGTGATGTACCAGCAATACTAGGACATGAGACATGATGGAAGCACCTGTAGGAGAAACAGAAAGCACCTCCTGAGGACGACTGAAAGAGTTTCCATCAGCATCACCCAATGTTGTTGCAGATTCCTGTGTCGAGCCGCAGGTCAGTGAATCCGGTCCACCTGCAGAAACTGGTAATGCAAAACAACCTGACTTACCTGAGTCACATCCGAGAGAGGCATACAGAGAGGCTTCTTCCACTGACCTGAAAAAGGCGAAAGACCATGAATTCAGTGAGTTGCATGACTCGTTAATCAGAGACAGAAGTGCTTGTGGTATTAGGGAAGACCAATTGTGAGCAAGGTTGCTGAGAGAAACAGATCAGACAGACAAAGACCATGAATATCTGCTGTACAAATGAAGGGACAGCAAGTGAAGTAAAAAAAGTGCTCAATGAAATACAAAACAGAACAGAAACAAAACAGCTAGTTTGGATTTGCTTTTGTGTTCAAACCCAACTGTTTAAGAATGAACAAGCAACAGAAGCAAGCTGCTCCAGATGTTCTGCCTATGGTCAGGTGTGTAAATCCTGCAACAGAAAAACACTTTACCAAAAATATATAAAACAAAACCAATCAGAG
Source organism: Salminus brasiliensis (assembly GCF_030463535.1). Taxonomy (NCBI): domain Eukaryota; kingdom Metazoa; phylum Chordata; class Actinopteri; order Characiformes; family Bryconidae; genus Salminus; species Salminus brasiliensis. The sequence goes on from NC_132901.1 coordinate 10,893,218, forward strand.
CAGAATGAGGAAAAAAATTCATGCAGTTGAACAAAAGACAGAGCAGGAAGATTTCTTCATTGGAACAGTTGAAATCAGAAAAACAGAATATTAGACAAACATCAACACTGTCACAACAAAAGTGAAAAGAATGACTGGACTGAAAATAAAACAAGAACTTTGCATTCAGCACCAGTGTCCAACTTGAAAACAAAGTCATCTCATGAAATGTCTACAAGTCACTCAGATTTAAAACAAAACCCCAAAATTCAGCTTGAAAACCGCTCACATATTCTAGACACTGCATGTCACTGTTGGGAAAGCTAACGCTCACCTGTGAACAAAAAAGCCCAAAATGCAAGATTAAATTTCACATTGTTGACAGTGATGTACCAGCAATACTAGGATGTGAGACATGATGGAAGAACCTGTAGGAGAAACAGAAAACACCTCCTCAGGACGACTCATCAGCATCACCCAATGTTGTTGCAGATTCCTGTGTCGAGCCGCAGGTCAGTGAATCTAGTCCACCTGTAGAAGCCAGTATTGCAAAACAACCTGACTTACCTGAGTCACATCCAGGAGAGGCATACAGAGAGGCTTCTTCCACAGACCTGAAAAAGGAGAAATACCATGAATTCAGTGAGTTGCATGACTCGTTAATCAGAGACAGAAGTGCTTGTGGTATTAGGGAAGACCAATTGTGGGCAAGGTTGCTGAGAGAAACAGATCAGACAGACAAAGACCATGATTATCTGCTGTGCAAATGAAGGGACATCAAGTAAAGTGAAAAAAAGTGCTCAATGAAATACAAAACAGAATGACAAACAAAATAACCACATCTGGAGCAGCTTGCTTCTGTTGCTTGTTCATTCTTAGCTAGTTTGGAATTGCTTTTGTGTTCAAACCCAACTGTTTATGAACATAAACAGAAACATGGTCCTGCCTATGGCCAAGTGTGTAAATCCTGCAACAGAAAATCACTTTACCAAAAATGTGTAAAACAAAACCAATCAGAGCAGAATGAGGGAAAAAAGAAATCATGCAGTTGAACAAAAGGCAGAGGTTTATTCATTGGAAAAGCTCAAATTAGAAAAACATTGACACTGTCACAACAAAAGTGAATAGAATAACTGGACTGAAAATAAAACATCAACAACTTTGCATTCAGCACCAGTGTCCAACTTGAAGACAATGTCATCACACCACAGATCTACAAATCAGATTTAAAACAAAACTCAAATCAAAAATGCAAGATTAAATTTCATTGTTGACAGTGATGTACCAGCAATACTAGGACGTGAGACATGATTGAAGAACCTGTAGGAGAAACAGAAAACACCTCCTCAGGACGACTGAAAGACAGTTTCCATCAGCATCACCCAATGTTGTTGCAGATTCCTGTGTCGAGCCGCAGGTCAGTGAATCTGGTCCACCTGCAGAAACTGGTACTGCAAAACAATCAGACTTACCTGAGTCACATCCGAGAGAGACATTCTTCACAAGGTCAGGAAGACAAGTGAAAACACCAGCAAGATACAAGGACTGAATCTGGAACACACATACAGTACACATTTACAATATTCACACACACATTCAGAGGACACGGTTCAAGCTCCTGTCCATCTGCTGACTGAATTTAAACTTACTGTCATTTACTGCATCTTACATTTGTTTAGGTTATTCTGCAATGTCAAGCTATTCTCATAAATATGCTGTTAAATGTACAGTTCATGTAGTTCAGTTCAGAGGCTTCATCTCATTTCCCTTGAGTTTTAAAGCATTTTGGTCCGACAGTGTTTGTATGAACGTTGTTGAGAGTCCTGCACAGCCCAAATCCTCCTCATTTATACTTTTATTCATATTAAGAAAGAGAAACTAAACATATAGAAACTCAAGTGTGGGGATTTCACATGTTCTGTAGCTAAGAGGCAGCCCTAGCTAAGAATCACGCAGCTCCCCCAAAAGTACTAAAGTGTGAGTGTAGCACAGAGTCGTCCTTCCTCCATACTTTCCACTGAGGAACTGAACCGGTTAGCAGAGGGAAAAACGGCCGTGGTGGTCGAGGAGCTCCTCGGCTTTTCCGGGGTCACGCAGACGCCGCCAGTCCCTCTCCGGTGCGGGAGTGGAGACGACGACTCTCGGTGTCCGTCGCGCCGGTAGTGCTGGAGCTCAGACGCCGCGTTGGAGGAGTCACGGGTCAAGCTGGACGACTTCCTCGCAGAGCGGCTGGAAAGCTGGTTTTTCCGCGGTCGCCATGTTTCTCGAGGCTACAGACAAAAACGCAAAGGCCGGTTAGTGAGACAGAGGACTGTACAGTAACACAGACAGCACAAGGATCCCAACAAGTGCCTAAGATGAAGGAGACAAAGCTCACATTACGGACTATAAAGTAGGATGGCCGGTCGAAGCTCTGTGTGGAATCACGGCTCGAGCTTTGAAAGCAGGGCCGCATCGAAACAGCAGCTCAGAGTGTCCTGAAAACACCTACGATCACGTGACCGCCGGAAACGAAGCTTCGTTACGTCACTGGAACGCAATCACGGGTCAGTGCGCGTGAGTTTCCGGTCCCGCTGTAGACGAGCTGCATATCATCTGAAATATGTACTTAAATAAAACGTAAATACAGAACATGTGTGAATTTGCTTCACTTTCATGATCAAATTATTGACTTTCCTCAGCATTCAAGGTTTTTTACTGGAGACGATGTGAAATGACCTGAATAAAAACATTTTACAGCTCTATTTCTGTGTTCAACAGATGTACAGTCTACATGCACATTCAACAGTGCTGTTTTTCCCTTAATCTAATAGTGTCAAACATGCTGTTTTGTTTAGGAGGAGAGGAAAGGAATTACACACTCAGATGAAATTCATTCAGTTAAAGGAAGAAACGCAGTCCGACATCGCTGTATGGAGCAGTTTGGACAAAGCTTATGAACACAAGTGAATCAGGCAGTGGTGGTGTAGTATTGTATTTGTACAACAGGTGGCGCAGTAGAGCTGTGAAGCTGAGCAGCATCCAACCACTTTTCCCTCATTTCTGCATGAAAGGGTTGATTGATTACAGACTCATTTCTGTGATAAAGGATCTGCCCTGTTTTTAGACTTTTATAAAGCCTCAGTTCAGCAGAGCTTTATTTTATTAAGTAATTATTATAGATTTTCTTTATATTATCTGACAGTAACACACTATATGTCCAAATGTTTGTGGACACCATCTTTTAATCAATGCATTCAGCAATCAGTTGCACCCATTGCTGACACAGTCCCTGTAAAGAAGTACTGCCAATAGAATAGGACTCTCTGGAACAGATAAACATGAACCTATTGGCTCCATGCCTAATGCCAATCGTGGGCTAGAGGGGTATAAAGCCCCCCAGCATTGAGCTGAGGAGAGGTGGAACTGTGTTCTCTGGAATGATGGTGCTCATGATGTCCTTTACTTCTAGGGCGAGCTGGGGAAACTTTTAACTTTGAGTTGGAGATGAAGTTGGGTGATCATCCAGTATTCTGACCTCAACAAGGCTCTTCTTGCTAAATGCAATCCTCACAGCAATGCTCCAAAATCTAGCAGAAAGTCTTCCATGGCAGTAGAAACAGTTACTCCAACAAAAGCAGACTTAACTCCTTTTTAATACTCTTGAGTTCAAAAGAAACAACAAATAAGCAGGTGTCCAAATACTTTTGTCATATAGTGTATTTCTTAGAAATGCTGAATTCTTCTGTTGAAGAGACTCTGGGTCAGTTCTGAGAGGAGTAGGTCTAAACTTAAACCGATTAAACTGATTAGTCGTGTGCTTCTCTGTGGACGAGTTGTGATGAAAAGGAGGATCTCAGCCCGTTCTCTTCCTACAATGGAACACACACACACACAAACACACCTTAAAACACTTCATAAACTTCCATCTCCAACTACGAGGGTTTATTTAGGGTGTATTCTACACACTGCTCACTAACACGCTTCTATAAAACAACAATGGGGCAGAAATGAAAATATTGCAGCACTGATATTAAAAAGTACCACAAGTGTTTGAGCAGCATGAGTATAGAGCTTTTGCACTGACTGCATTTTAAGCTGAAGGTCAGACTGATGCTCAATAAGAGGAAATATCTCACATACTTTAAAAATGAATCTTAGTCTAGATACAGGACAGGAAACCTTGGTCTCCTGGTTTAAAAACTGTATGTTGAGGAGTTTAGTCAGTTGTGGATAAATGCTGCGTCAGCATGTGCAGAAACTTCAAACAGCATGTTAGCGTGTGGGTTGTTGTGAAAAAGGTTTCTTGGATCTCAGGCTCTGATGGCTGTGGCCTCCCAGGGATCCAACTCCTCCTCTCTCAATGACAGGAGCAGCGATTAGATGGTGTTGTGTTGCTGCGTATTTTCTAACTGAACTGACGGTTAGAATCAGTGTAGAAACTGTCCTCCTTCTTCCACAACCTCTATGCTTCTGCAAGTTGAACTTGCACCAGCTCTACTACTCTTAGCAAAAAACAAACAAACAAACAAAGAAAAAAATCAATCAATAGACAATAATTATGAATATACAAATCAGTAAAACATAAATAAACAATCAATTCAGGAAAAATAAAACAACACATTACATGAAACGTAGAACAACTGAGCAACTGAGGAGTTTAAGCTCACTATGTGTATATCTGTTATAATATATTATATTATAATATATAAGTTATAATAGTATAACATAATATTTTAAAAAAATATAATGTTTTATAGGAAGAATTGATTCTGGTATTTTTACCAAAACTAAAGTTTGACCTGGTCATCAGCAGTCAGCAGCACATTTTCACTTTTGAGGTCATGAGTGACAAAGTCCTGCTGGTGCAGATAGATTGTGGCACTGAGGAGCTGGAAGAACCTTGTTTTGGCCGGTTGATGAGGATATTGAAATGTCATGGATGTGAACAATGTGAGAGAGGTTCACTACTCAGAGAATGTCAAGTTTCTGCCCCCTCCTCATCTGACTCCATCACCATGTGCACCATGTGACGCCGAAGATCCGAGGGAATGCTGGGAACCAGAATGAGGGAGACGAGAGTGGCCGCATCGGGAGGAGCCAGACGAGACCGCGCTAGCAGGAGTGGCTGGAACAGAAACGAACCGACCTGAGCCGCGGAGAGGAATGAGGAGGGGCAGGAGAGAGAGAACGCCGGTTGAGGGAGAAGAGCTCGTCATCCGAGGCGGTAATGTCGAGGTCCATGGCAGGAAAGTGAATGACACACAGAGTAGGTGGGTACAGCTTTGTCGGTGCAAGTTTTCGTCACGAGAACGAGAAGGGAGAGAAGCGGTTTTATAGTGTGTAGAAATGGAGGGGGGAGTTTGGGCGTGGTCCTTCTCCCAAACTTCAGTTATTACATAACTCCATTTGTGGAGATCACATCCCCATGAGATCCATTGAGTCAGAGTCATTGATTCAATCACGATGAACACCTGCCCGTCTCGTATCTTCAACTGAACCTTAATGTTTACCAGTCCTTCAAATGTTGAAATGAACAGAACAACTGCACAAATCAGGAGAGACTCCCACATCAAGGATCCTATGAATAATTCCAGTTGTTGTGAGTGTCCGTTTACATCTGTCACAAGTGGAATTCAGTACTACTTCTTTACTTTTGGTTTTAGGTATATGAACTTGATACACAATCATAAACTGGTTCAATCCATGTCTGCTACAAGGAGGGGAGACATGGAAAGAATCACTTTCCATACTTTACCTGAGAAAGAGGAGCTTGAGTACACTTATTAGGGTGGGAACAAACTAAGTGTCAAATTTCTAAACCAAATGTAGCCACTGAAAGGTGGAGCTCAAAGTAGGAGGGCGGTGATTGGCAGTCAACAATCTTGTCCTTAGAATGGCTGAAGTCCCCCCAGAAATGTCCAAAAAAGCATGTAGATTTATTACTGCTGGCTGGACGCTTCTGCTGATTATATGGACAATGCATGTAGATACAAGAGGGAGTTCATTAAGTGGCCGGTTGGTATAAACGGAGGTCTGATAAAAATAGTAAATAAACAGACTTGCTGTAGACACTGGAAATGACTCAGGTTTCGAAGTCTCACGTGGGACACCTCCTACAGCACAGGTAGAAGTAAGGTTAAGGTTAAACCAAATGATTTTAGTCAGAGAAGGAAACATGCTAATTAACTACATTAACAACAATAATACCATTACAATTTCTCACCCTTTACTTGATGATTGGAAAAATGATCCGCTACACAGCTAACGCAACATTTCAGATTACCACAGACCTACATACGTGTCTTAGGTCACAACTGGATGAGGATCACCACTGTCATCTGAGAAAATGGCTCTAAAATACAGCAACACATTCTTATTCAACTTTTGCAAAGCTTTAAAAAACTATAAAGTGAGCTAGTGTAAGTGAGCTGTAACTTGAATAAAATCAACAGAGATCTTTTTTCTCTTGTCTAGAGGCTCCTCGGTTTCACTGTCTGACTGGCCAGTGGTACAATCATAATCATAGCATTCCTGCTCTACATCTAAAAAACAAAGTCTAAACACACTGACATTATAATCTCATAACGCATATACCATCATCAATATGTAGTCAATATTTACCTGAAAGGTGAAGCAGTCTTTTTCTGGCTCCAACCATTGATTTCTTCTCTGCTGAATTTTTCCATTTAATACATTCTCTTGGTCACTCGAGCAACAGGATTATTGCTGTTTTTCGCAACCTTTTGGATGGTGTAGAGATGGAAAAAGAAAAGCATGAGGTTTCATTCAAATAAGAAATATCTACTGGTAAATGAATTAGATGAATGTACATTGTACACTGCAAAGGTTTTACCATTAATCCTGATGCTGTTCTCAACAAAGTACCTCAAGAGTTCTTTTGCATATCCAAGGTAAGCACTGCATATGTCAGCATCAGACTCTAGCAGGATACAATACAATACAATTAATACAAGGGGTCCAGTGTACAGAATGAACTGCCTGAATTCAGTGGCTTTCCACCAATTAACTTCCTGAATGAGGCTGTCAGTGAAATTCAGTAGACATAGCTCCACTCAACCTCACAAGCTAGTCAGAAATTTCATTTTTCTGACTAAATGACAAACGACAGGTATTAGGTCCTATGCACAAAAACACATGAAATGCATGTAGTCTAATGCAAAACTACTGACAAGGTCTATCGGCTGTAATAAGTGGGCTTTTGTCAAACTAGTGGTTCTCATGGTCTGCAAACTGACTGACCTCTTTATCTGTTCTTGGCTTCAAAATCTGGTACATTTTTAAAAAGCTCAAGCAGGTTATTCACATGAAAATGCCTTGATGTGCACTTTGTCGGCGTCTCCCTGAAAGATAAAACCTTCATTCTGTAGTTTTCCCAGCTCTTCTAGGACGTCATCAATGTAGTCCACTAGTTGATGGGACTTTGACTTTCCACAGAACAGTGCAACTACATATGGCTCCACGTTGTTGAATTTTACTAAAATAGACCAAAACTGTGCTGCTAGACTTGCAAACTGAAAGCCCATCAACAATGGCTGAGGTGAGGTCAGGTCCATCACCAACTGTGCCTTAAAGTACTGCATCTGGGTCTACTTCACATTTTCACTGACTACTCCACATTTTCACAATATCCATAGTCTAAAGACTCTTGAAGCTACTAGAGTCAGAATTCAAGGTTATGTCTGGAAAATCTAGATTACTATTGGCTCTCGTTTTCACAGTTACAGCCTCATTAACTTCATTTAGCATATGGGCTGTCGGTTCAGTTGCTAAAGCGTTCACTTCAGCCATTCAGCTTCTCCACCCTGGTCCTGGAGGCACCCAGCTCTGCATATTTCAGTGGTTTCCCTGCCTCAGCGCATCCACTGCAACTCTGAAAGAAGTACAGGGCAAGGTGCATTTTTACACAAATTCACTTACCCCAGTCGTAAGACATGTCGAAGTTCTGCTTCTCATGACGCACTTCAAGATCAGCAATCCTACTCCTGAGACACAGAACACAGAGCCGGATGTCTAAAAAGGCCGCCCACAGCATTTGGCTCCACACTGATGTTCTGTCCATTTTTCAATGCTGTGTCTTAAACCCCGCTGACGAGTCTGTACAACCTTAATGAAGACCTAGATGTGATTTAAGAGGGTTGAGAGAAGTTATAAGGACGTATTTACTGAAATAAACAGGGTAAGTATTGACCTCTACCATTTATTAGAATCATTAGTCTCACAGTTTCATCATTAAATTAAAGACGCAAAATGTGGAGAAGCGTCTTGGCTGATACGCTACATATGGAGTAAAGTGACAGCTGACCTTTTTCCTTCCTCCCAAAACAGGTTTGCAGTCAGAATGATTAAGGAAAAATTACAACGTGGAAAACTGTACGTACATTTGAACATTAAATGAAACTGAGGCTGCAATAATACTTACTAATTTAATGTTTCTACTGTTTAAGCACTGCCAGTGTGTTGTGGCACAGCAAGTCCTGTCCCAAGTCCCGTGAGCTTCTGAAACTAATATTTCTAAATACAATTATATCATTAACTACAGTTAATTCAGTGTCTCTGCAAAAACATTTCAGGATCTAACAAAACCCACAAATTCATTTTACCTTGTGTTGCCAAAGTATGAGCAGGACTCCCAGATTTAGCCCCTGCCTCCCAACATCTAGACAAGCAGCAGCTTCTGGAGCTGTTTAATTCTGCTACTTAGAAGGAGGACTACTTTCAGATCCTGTAAAGAAATCAGTACTTTTTCATTACGTTTCACAGCTAAAATGTGACCCTGGAAGTTTTCAATTCTCACTTAAATAAGAACTAATGAAATATGTGAGGTAAAGTTGAGTTAAACAGAGCTAATGCAGCTCAGCATCAGCTATTAACTCTAACTAATATTCCTACTGGAGGAAACAACAAGACCAGCTAAAACAGATAACAGCAGAAAGCCTGTGTTGTCGGATGAAACAATATAGAAAAGTTAGTCCGTTTTTATCAGGACCTTTTCCAACAACGTGGAAAATAAGAGCCTCTTTTAGAAAGGTTAGAGCTCCCGAAGTTTCTAAGTTAACGCCGCACATCAGCAGCGCTAGCAAGTTAGCTCCTCCAGTCGTACAGCTGAAGTACAAACACACACGAAACCAGAAAACCAAGCTTTCAAACATTCACTGTACGTTTATGGTCACATATAAGGTAAAAGATCAGCTTAAAAGCAGCTAGTTCACATGAGCTCACCTGGCTCTATCGGGAACGTCTGTCCTGGGAGCCTCCTTGAAGTAGACTGACAGACTGGAAGGGGCGATACCGGTGACGCGCCTCGTCCCAACAGAACTGGACTACAGCTTCATTTGGGCAAAGCTGGAGCGACGATGAGGATTGCAGATGGAAAATCTTCCATAAACTCAACACTGCTAAAGCCCCTCATTTAGATAACGCTTTAAACACTGTACTCTCATATGCAATTGTACACACACTGTTTAATCAGCATATTTGATTTCATTTAGAAAGTCCAGAATATGCTGCCATAGTATTTCTATGTTGTTTATTTGATGAAAAATCCACATTTAGTACATCATACATATTTATATTACAAAACTGTAAATCATACAGATTTAAACATTTTATATATTTTATTATTTTATTAAATAGGTTAATTCTCAGTGCCTTTAAAGCTTGCAGATGAAAACACTGAGAGACAGAAAGTGTAAACTTCAGGACTGGAAATCATGATGTAATTGAATTTATTAAAAATAAATGAAGTGAAATGAAAACTTTAACACTGTAGAAGAAATCTGTCTCTACTGGACAGACACGTCACTTCCGGCTGACAGGTCTAGCGCTGCTCTCCTGCTGCTTGTTTCTCCCAGTCATATCTTTGTATCAGGGATGAGCAGAACGAGGCTTTTTAACCAGTTGAAGCCGAAGTGGTTCATTTGAAGCTCTACTGCGCCACCTGTTGTACAAATACAATACTACACCACCACTGCCTGATTCACTTGTGTTCATAAGCTTTGTCCAAACTGCTCCATACAGCGATGTCGGACTGCGTTTCTTCCTTTAACTGAATGAATTTCATCTGAGTGTGTAATTCCTTTACTCTCCTCCTAAATTTACACGGTTAGTTGTCGGCAGGGGAGTACATACCTCTCCTCATGGAAATCATAATCATCATCATCATCATCATCATCTGACATTGCCTGGTCAGTCTGGGTTTGGTGTTCTGTAACACACGTAGAACAGACATGGTCTTGTGTTCTTTACAGTGTTTCTACTCTCAGCATATTTCCCTTGTATGCAGAGTTTAGGTTCAATTTATTACCATTTAGTTTTTAGTTTTTTTTTTTTTCATGCCCTGGTGGAGCTCAGGGTCATTACTTGACTGTAACCCTTTGTACATTTCAGACCCATCTACACCGTTTTAAATCATAGACCCATGTGTGTTCACTCATGCGTTCACTCCAGCCCGAGAGAAGTAGCGTCAACGCAAAGCTGTGATTTTGTTGGCGTGGCTGATTGGTCTATGGGGCTGGATTAAGGCTCCAGTCTCTTTGGTAGCGTGGGTTTGAACTGCCACTGCCAAAAGACACCTTTTGGGGGCAATGGTGACTCAGCGGTTGGAGCGCCAAGCTATTGATGACTGGGTCAGGGGTTCGACACCCGGGCTCGACAATCTGCCACTGTTGGGCCCTTGAGCAAGGCCCTTCACCCTCTTTGCTCCCTGTGTGCCACAGCAATGGCTGCCCACCGCTCCAGGCACTGTCACTGTGTGTGTTTGATCACTGGTGTGTATGTGTGTGTTCACTGCATGGATGCGTTAAAGGAGGAGGCCAGATTTCATCTGTGTCAGACACAAATGGTACACATGGTTGTCTTTGGCTCTGTGGTACATTACAGACCCTGGAACAGTAGTCAGTAGTTGGTCAGTGGCTGGTCTTCAAAATCTGACTCAGTCAGCTAAGGCGTGTCTCTGTCTTCCTCTGTTTGAGCGCCATCTTGAGCATCAGTTTGAGACTCTTGAACCTTTTCTGGAGTCTGATGAACATGGTTAGCTGTTGGCATGGGGATACACACCTCTCCCCATGGAAATCATCCGCCATTGACTGGTCAGTCTGAGGGTTCTCCAATTCCACTCAGCTGTATTTTGATGTGGTCAGTAAAGTGCAGAGGTCTCGCGCCTTATGCCCTTCTCACTGAGTGATGACTGCAAATCCCTTGCTGTGAACTCTGTACCCTTATCTGAACAAATACATTTTACTGTTCCATATGGAGATAAATCAGCCAAGAACTGCTCAGTAGCTTTTACAGTGTGACTCTGTACTTCTCTGTTGTCATGCCTTCTAGTATATCCTGTAATGTGGCTCGACAGCTAGCACTTTCATTAATAACCTTCCATATTTAACCATCTCCTTCCCATCTCACCCTAAAGATCTTGATCATCTAACAGATGATCTGCAGACTGTGCTCCATTCTAACCTGGATCGTGTTTCTCCAACCTAACACCAAGTCGTTACTGCCTACCTCTCCTCTGTTTGAGCTGCCACTCGGTCGGGTTGTTTGTCTGAGCAAATAACACTGTGATGATGCTTTATGAACAGTGAGCAAAAACAGTCATGGCTTTGTAGAGTGTTAGTATTACCATTATTGTTGATTCTACTCATTGACTTGATGTAAAGTAGCTCCTAATCTTTTAATATGTGACCCATACTGCGGGTATTACGGTAGAAGAAGAGCTGGCACACCTCTCTAAGACGCTCGGCACGTTGTGGGCTTGTAGGAGTTCCGTCTTCGAAGTCTCGTGATATTTGCCCAATTATCATTTGGTTCATTGTTTGGGACGCGTGCAGGTAGCATGAGGAGCTATTTTTGCGCCGTTAAGACACTTTAAAAGTCTCGCGACATCTGCTACAATTATCGTTTGGTTTATTGCCAGAGACATGTGCAGGAGAAGTGCTCTTGTTAAAGTTTAGCACAGCTTGGTATACTTCATTCGAACGGTTTGGGTCATTGTGGAATGTATGATTCACATGTATTTATAATTGGGTGGTTTTGTAGTGAAATGTGTAGTGTTCACTTATTTATTTAATTAATTTATTTTATTTTATCTTTGTGGTGCCCTTTAAGTTCTTGTATCTCATTGTGTTTGTTTCATGGTTGTGCTACTGACTTCCTATATTTCCAGTTAAATGGATAATTGGTACTTGAGGTTGTAATACGACAATATCTAATTTTTACTCATTTTTACGCGCAATAATTTTACATACTGAGTGTTCTAATAAAAGAATATTGTGTGCAAAGTTATCATCATCTTAATACACCTCTGGTAATTACATACCAAACCTGAGTGGGAACTGGTGGGATTGGTTAACCTTTTATAACCATTGGATGGTGTGGTAGCTTAATTTAATTAAATTTTTTAGTTTATCCCAAGTAATAAAAGGAGTGTGTTGTGTGGCCCGAGTCTCAAAGGTAAATTAGGATCTTGATGGCTTTGAGTTCTCTTGGTGAAGTCCAAGTATTTTGAGTTGGCACTCTTCTTTTATGGTGAAGGAAAGAACAGTGGTTAATTAGGAGAGGATCATCAAGAAGAGGAAGAACGTTCGTGGTGAGGTTATTCGTTGGGTGGAAGATGGGGAACGAGTGGTGGCTTCAAAGACCAGGGTTTATTCCTGTGATTCCCAGAGCTCGTTTATTCAGTCTGCTGATGAACCTTGGAAACAGGCACTAACGGAGTGTCATCGTCTGGAGTGTTTACCTTCTACAGGGTGTCTGGGCCAGGTGACTGTTCGTGGTCGAGCAGCCGTACGGGTTCCAGCTGGTTCAGTTAAGTTGGTGTCAGCTGTGTGCAATCCCAGCTTTGGAGCAGTTTTGTCATCTGCACTTTTTGAACCACATGCAAATGCTTTACCAGGTGGTTTACTCATGTCTCGTGCCCTTCTCTCTATTGACTTAGGTTCTGTGGCTGTGCCAGTAGTCAATGTTGAACGCAGATATTTGGCTCCCTCCTAAAGCTGTTTTGGGACAACTGTTTGCTGTGGAAGTACAGCCGGGGTCTTCCACTAGCAAGGTAGACGAACTCTTTCATGGTTTGAACAGGTGGCTGTAGTTCAGTCTTCGACTGTGGCGGACAATTCTCTAGATTTAACTTGTTTCATGGCCTACTCTTACTTCTGGACAAGTGCAGTTAGGGAAAGGCCTTTTGCAACATTATAGTTCTGTTCTTAGCCAGCCTGAGGGTGAGTTGGGGTGCACTAGCCTTATCGAACATGAGATTTCTCTTGTTGATGATGTCCCAAAGACTCGTAAGGATGCTTATCCTCTGCCACACATTGAAGAGTCATTGGATGCATTAGGGGGTGCCCAGTTTTTCTCAACATTGGACCTGGCCAGTGGCTACAATCAAGTCCCTATAGCAGAAGGTGATAAAGCTAAAACTGCGTTCTGCACACAGTTTGGACTTTTTGAATTTAATCGTATGCCTTTTGGATTATGCAATGCTCCAAGCACGTTCCAGCCATTGATGGAACGCATTTTTGGTGATGAGCGGTTTCAGTCATTTTTTCTTCCACTTTTGAGCGTCTGGAGGTTGTGCTTAAGTGGTTACAGCAAAACAATCTGAAGCTTAAATTGACATTTTTTCAATCCCAGGTCAAATATTTGGGGCACGTGATATCATCGGCTGAGTAAAGTTGTGGCTGAGTGGGAGCGCCCCCAGAGGGTAACAGAACTCCGATCTTTCCTTGGGTTTGCGTCCTACTATCGTAGGTTTGTGGAAGGCTTTGACAAATATGCTTTGTGGAAGGACAATGGAGTGATATCTGTGAGGAAGCTTTTAAGACATTGAAATCTAAGCTAGTGAGTGCACCCGTGTTGTATTGGAGATCGACGCTAGTCATGTGGGACTTGGGGCTGTCTTATCTCAAGATCAAGAAGGCGGTCGCGAGCCAATAGCATATGCCAGCCACGGGCTGCGGGGAAGTGAGAGGAACATGTCAAATTATAGTTCCATGAAGTTCGAACTGCTTGGCCTGAAGTGGGCTGTCGCCGAAAAGTTTTGTGAATACCTATTGGGTGCAAAATTCACAGTTTTCATAGATAACATCCCCTTAAGATATTTACAAACAGCCAAACTTGAAGCGGTGGAACAGCGCTGGGTATCCCAACTAGCACTGTTCAACTTTGATGTTAAGTATTGGCCCAGGTTGTCCAATCGGAATGCAGTCGCTCTGTCTTGGTTGCCTATTTGTCCCACACCACCGTCCCTTCAAGAAACTGCTCCTGGCATTTACATTTCATTACATTTACGACATTTAGCAGACTTACAAAGTGCTTTGCTATTTACCCAAGAAAACCTTAGCTAGTTAAAGTAGACTAATAGTTCAAAGATACCTTTAAGCTTAGACATTACTAAACACAATACAATAAGGTGACCATAGTACTCTATTCGCCCAAGTATTCTAAGAAGAGGTGGATCTTCAGTCTGCGTTTGAAGACAGCGAGCGACTCGGCCGTTCAGACAACCCGGGTAAGTTCTTTCCACCACTTTGGTGCCAGAACAGAAAAAAGTCTGGACGCTTGTCTTCTTTGGATTTTGAGGGATGGCGGGTCGAGCCGAGCCACACTTGAAGCTTGAAGGGCTCTTGGTGCGGATCGGCTTTTGACCATTGCCATCGAGTGGCTGGTCCATTCTTGGCTTTGTAGGCCAGCGTCAGGGTTTTGAATCTGATGCGTGAAACAGCTACAGGAAGCCAGTGAAGAGAACGCAGCAGTGGAGTGACATGGGGACATTGAAGACGACCCGTGCCGCTGCATTCTGGATGAGTTGCAGGGGCCTGATGGTGCGCAGAGGGAAACCAGCCAGAAGAGAATTGCAGTAGTCAAGTCTGGAAGTGACGAGAGACTGAACAAGCACCTGGGTGGCCTCTCTAGAGAGGAAGAGTCGAATTCTCCGGATGTTGTACAGGAGAAATCTGCAGGACTGAATTATGTTTGCAACATGACTTGAGAACTATTCCTGTACAGGTGGGTGCTGCCAAAGTTACGGTATGTATGATGGATGCGGTTCCTCTTCGTCCTCTTCATGATAATCATGGCCATTAAGGGGCAGAAAGAACAGCAAGTCTGGTAAGGCAGAGATGTTACTGGCCTCAAATGTGGAGGATGATTGAACAGTGGTACAAAGAGTGTTCTCGTTGTGTGGTGGCAAAAGTGGGGCAGCCAAAAATATGAACTTATATGGGAAATCTATCTGCTGCAAAGCCATTGGAAATTGTAGCCATTGACTTTACTTTGATGGACAGAGCCAGTGATGGAAGAGATAATGTGCTTGTGATCAACGACGTCTTTTCCAAGTTTACACAGGCTTTTCCTACACCGGATCAAAGAGCCAGTACAGTGGCCCAGGTGTTGTTGGAGACATGGTTCTACGTGTATGGTGTTCCCCAGCGCATACACTCTGACCAGGGCCGGAGTTTTGAAGGAGATCTCTTAAAGTTTGTGTAAAATCTATGGTGCTCAAAAGAGTCGCTTACCATCCACAGGGACAGTGTGACAGTGTGAGCGTTTTAATCGCACAATGCACGATCTGCTGCGCACTCTTCCACCTGAACAAAAGAGAAGATGGCCCAAGCACCTACCACAACTCCTTTTTGCCTATAACACCACTGTACATCAGATTCCGGCCCATTCGTCTAATGAACTCATGTTTGGTCGCCAGCTACGGTTACCAGTAGACTCCCTCTTGGGGGTAGGCAAAGATCTTATTGGGGGTTCTGTGGAAGGATGGGTTGAATACCACCAAGAACACCTGCGTACTGTCTATGTTCATGTCAAAAAGCAATTGGAGAATGCTGCAGCCCAGCGTGTACGACAGTATGAAGTCGGAGAGGTTGATATTCTGCCAGTAGGAACGGTAGTCTACAGAAAAAATCATTTGCTAGGCCGCAATAAAATTCAGGATGTATGGGCTAGTACAAAATACTGTCATATGTTGCCTTGATGGGAAAGGAAGGGTGTATTCAGTTGTACCTGTAGAGGGTCCTGGCTTAGAGAGAAGGTTCATTTCACACTACTCCTTTGAGGAGTAATAGCCCGATAAGTGGTGATGAAGGTCAACCTTGGAATAGTAATACTAGTAGTGAGGAGGATCATCCCCTGGCTGGCCAATGGTTGAGATAAATAGACTTAAAACAAGAACACAGTAAATGCAATTAGGAGAAAGAATGGTCCGCCCCCCTCTGGCTATGCCCCCCACTCTACATTTACATTATAGCCTCACAGGAAGCTGAACCAGCACAACGTCTCAAGCCTCATCCTCAGTTTAGAGCTGAGCGCTCTGTTGAGGTGTGGTTTGCTATGCAGAGGAGGTATGGGGGACAACTCTCAGAGTCTGGATCAGAGGCAGAGGAGCTTTGAGTCACAGGTGGACCAACAATGCCTGCACACTGATCTGGAGACTGTGTCTAACTTCCTCTGACCTTCTTCTGTATTTCCTCTCACTTCCTCAGACGTTCCTTTGACTGGCCTCCGACTTCCTCTAACTTTCAATGAGTTTCCTCGGTCTGTCCTCTGACTCTCTATTACACTCTACAGTTTCCTTTGGCCTTCCTCTGACACCCTCACTCCTCTGACTCCCTTTGACTGTCCTCTGATTTTCTCTGAGCTTCATTAGACTGTTTCTGTTTCTGTTTCTGTTTCTGTTTTCCTCTAGTCTCCTCTACAACTGCAGGTGGTTTCAGGGCCTCTAGTTCACTTCCAGTTTGGAAGCTTAAGGCCCAGCTGATTCACGAAATTCATCAGGCACCACTTATCTGTGCAGGAGTGAATGCAGCCGGACTCTGAACTGGACTGTCTGGTTAGTTTGTGCTCCTGACTTGGCTGTAGTTCTAACTTCAGCAGATCTTTAGTTTTTTTATTTGCTGAACAACCTTCAGCAGTTCTGGGGCCGAGTTTGTGGAGGACCTGGACTTCCTGATTCAGTCTGTGAACCAGTCTCTGTTTGGGTGTGGTCTTTAGACTGGACTTGCTCTCCTCAGCAGGAGTAGCATCTCTGCAGACAGATCGCCCTGAGCTCTGTTCTCCTCCTTCTCTCCTCTTTTTCACCTTCCTCTCACTGTCTGTCTCTCTCTTTCTCTTAGTATTCCTCTCACTGTCTGTCTCTCTCCTTCTTTTCTTGCTCTTCTCACTGTCTGTCTCTCTCTTTCTCTTCTTGCTCTTCTCACTGTCTGTCTCTCTCCTTCTCTTCTTGCTCTTCTCACTGTCTGTCTCTCTCCTTCTCTTCTTGCTCTTCTCACTGTCTGTCTCTCTCTTTCTCTTAGTATTCCTTTCCCCGTCTGTCTCTCTCCTTCTCTTCTTGCTCTTCTCACTGTCTGTCTCTCTCCTTCTCTTCTTGCTCTTCTCACTGTCTGTCTCTCTCCTTCTCTTCTTGCTCTTCTCACTATCTGTCTCTCTCTCACTCATCTTACTGTCGTTGGCCTGAGCCGCTATCATTGCCCTCAATCGAGCTTCGAAGTTGCCTGGATCTTTCACATCGAAGCTGTATCCTGGCTTTTTCTGGCTGGCTGTCTGCCAGGATGGGAGGATGTACTCAAAGCTCATGTTTAAAGGAGTAGCTGATCTCCAACAGCAGAAAGCTGTGAATGAGCCGAGTGAAGATGCTCCTGCCATTTATACACTTCCAACCCTGTGATGTCATAATTGACCTGTCCATGCCCTTTGTTCTGTCATTAGTAACTGTTGCTATGGTGGACAAGCTTTAAAGAACACTGGTAAAACTGCCTGTTCCCCTCACAATATATTTATCTTACAGTATATTTATCTTACTACTGTTTTATATGTCTATAGTCTACACTACATGTCCACTGTCTCCACAGCACCAATGCACTGCAAAACATCAGTGTCAAAAACTAAGATGAATTAAAGCAAAATAAGAAAAGAAATGCTTGAATCAAGCAAAATTATCTGCCAATATAGTGAGAAAACTGCACTGTACATGAAAAACAGTAAAAATGAATCATTGTAAGGCATTATGACTAGGTTTAGAGACTCACTTAATCACAAATCATAAAAGTCATCCATAAAGTAACAAAACTAGCACACTAATCTTGTTTTAAGCTTTTTCATAAAACCTCATTTGTTAAAAAAATAAAATTAGAATCATTTAATGCACTTTACACTCAATATGGAGTTTAAATAAACAAAAATGACTTCCAAATCATTCTAATTTAAGACAGTAATTTTATAATAATGATTTCATATTTCATAATGTTGTACTCAACATGAGTAACAGTAAAAACAACCACATCCAGTATGGCACAAACTCCAGAGACATTAAAATAGGTAGAAATGCTGCTACATAGCACTTAATGAAAGACATGTATGCATTATACATGGTGCTGGTGAGTCAACCTGTTTTTGAAACTTCAACAAAAAGTAACATTTCACTTTTAGCTTAGTTGAACTAAATAACTCCATGTTCCTGAATGTGTTACACTGTTTTTTTAACAATCAAACCTCTAAGAGTATTTTTATTGAATAAGATATGTAACACAGCTGAATTTTGTAACACCAAACTTAGTAAACAACCAGCTCTGTAACTGTTAGAATTTGTTACACCCCTGCTGACAATAATAGCCACTGCTGCTTGACCACAGGGCACTTTTCACTACTCACCAATGATCTTTCTCCACGCTGACAAAAGCTTTTTTGTAGGATGAAGCTGCATCCCGATCATGAATGGCATCCTGCAGAACTTCTGTCTGAAGTATTGACAGCAGTGTTGTGAGGCACTTTGGACAGGTCAGATGAAATGTGTAGTAGTGTGCTAAAAGATAGAGCACACCTGTGTCAATGTTTGCTTTTGGAAAGGTTGTTACAGGTGTAGACCCAAAGGCCAGCTTGCAGTTGCTATTACAAATGATCAGAACTGGAATGAAGACGGGTCTTCTCTGAAGGTAGGTGTTTGGGTTTTCTGTGGGTTGTAATAAAGAAAATCAATGAGTCTGCAATAATGCTGTCTGAAACCTTCATTTAAAATCTAAGCTTGAATCTGAATTTGGTTTCTAAAGATTCTGAAGTTTATCAAACAATCTGCAATCGAACTAATTCAAGGAGAAATCTGAAACCACATGTGATAGGAACATCTCAGGCAGATCCTTCATCATGGCTATAGAGCATGTCACTGTTCCAAGTAGATTAATAATTTAATGTTTGATTAATTTGATTTTGTAATTTGATTTATTTTTTAAAACTTTTAAACGATTTTAAACGTACTCCATTCATTCAGATTTTGTCTGAAGTGCATCTATTTATAACAGATGTTATAACTTGCAGTTTATCAGTTTGACCACATGGTGACATCCAAGCTCCATCCATGAGGTCAATTCCAAAGGGATTCCTTCTCACTATATACAGTGTGTGCAGAATTATTAGGCAAGTTGTATTTGAGAGGATTCTTTTTATTATTGAACAACAGCTATGTTCTCAATCAACCCAAAAGACTCATAAATATCAAAGCTTAATATTTTTGGAAGTTGGAGTGGGTTTTTTTTAGATTAGGCTATCTTAGGAGGATATCTGTTTGTGCAGGTAACTATTACTGTGCAGAATTATTAGGCAACTTAATAAAAAACAAATATATACCCATCTCACTTGTTTATTTTCACCAGGTAAACCAATATAACACAACATTTAGAAATAAACACTTCTGACATTTAAAAACAAAACCAAAAACAAATCAGTGACCAATATAGCCACCTTTCTTTACCATGACACTCAAAAGCCTTCCATCCATAGATTCTGTCAGTTGCTTGATCTGTTTATGATCAACATTGCGTGCCGCAGACACCACAGCCTCCCAGACACTGTTCAGAGAGGTGTACTGTTTTCCCTCCCTGTAGATCTCACATTTCATGAGGGACCACAGGTTCTCTATGGGGTTCAGATCAAGTGAACAAGGGGGCCATGTCATCATTTTTACCCTTACTGGCCAGCCATGCTGTGGAGTATTTGGATGCATGTGATGGAGCATTGTCCTGCATGAAAATCATGTTTTTCTTGAAGGATACTTCTTTCTGTACCACTGCTTGAAGAAGGTGTCTTCCAGAAACCGGCAGTAGGTCTGGGAATTGAGCTTTACTCCATCCTCAACCCGAAAAGGTCCCACAAGTTCATCTTTGATGATACCAGCCCATACCAGTACCCCACCTCTACCTTGCTGGCGTCTGAGTCGGAGTGGAGCTCTCTGCCCTTTACTGATCCAGCCTCGGGCCCATCCATCTGGCCCATTAAGAGTCACTCGCATTTCATCAGTTCATAAAACCTGAAAAATCAGTCTTAAGATATTTCTTGATTTCTTGGCCCAGTCTTGACGTTTTATCTTATGTTTCTTGTTCAAAGGTGGTCGTTTTTCAGCCTTCCTTACCTTGGCCGTGTCCCTGAGTATCACACACCTTGTGCTTTTTGATACTCCAGTAACGTTGCAGCTCTGAAATAGGGCAAAACTGGTGGCAAATGGCATCTTGGCAGCTTCACGCTTGATTTTCCTCAACTCATGGTAGTTGGCTTTCAAGCCTATAGAGCTTGGAGTAGGACAACATGTATAAAAAGGATGATGTGATCAAAATACTCATTTGCCTAATAATTCTGCACACAGTGTAGAAGTGCACTCTGCTATTCAAGTGAACGGCTTCTGTGCCCTAATAGTGAGTGATTGGAGGCTGAATATTAAAGACATTGTATTAGACTCCCGAGTACAGAAGCTGATGTTGTGTGTTTTTGCTTTATAAAAGTGAACTCCATAGAGAGGGAGAGCGTCCTTTCCTTCACATTACTTCATGAAAGTCCATCAAAAACACTAAACTACTGCCAACTTTCATAAAGAGGACTTTTCCAAGAAATGAGAGAACTGACTGTCCTAGATTTTAATGTGAAATATTACAACACAAACACTGACAGTCTCATCTCACTGGTTTGTTCATCTCCTGGATGGTAGGTGGTTATACAGTGTGTGGCTGGAGTGAAAGGTGTCCCTAATGAAGCTGCAATCTCCTTCCACACACAGTGCTGGTGAGGAACGTCTCTCATGGAAGGGGACCTTGTGCCAGATAAGATGTCCTGGGGATTTTTCACCACCTATTGGAGCCTTAGTCTGCCACAGTGGAGCTGCCGTATTCCACTGTCACACAGAGAGTCTGCAGGACACAGAACTACACAACCGCACATACTGGGGTCTTTTTATTAGGATGTCCCAAGACCCAATTACAAATGCAGGTGTTGATTTCCAGGTCTGGTGGGGATGACCATTTTGAAGGTGGAGGAAAAATCGAAGAACAGCATACAGATATAGGTGTTTCGAATGTGTAGTCAGTTGAGGGCATTTGCTTTTAGAGGTACCACCCCAGTGACGAGCCATTTTGGACCCTATAGTGACTAAAGAGTAACCAGAAATATCCACTCATGATCAAAATGTCTTTCTATACTGTTTATTTATAGAAAGTAAATAGTAAACATACTGAACTTTAGCATTAATTGAAAGAGCAACAGAAATAGGAAAACATGAACAATGTTTATGAAGATGAAATTAAAAGAAACTGCACTCCATACCATTACAATATGACATTAACATCAAATAAAACAATGAAACTAAGTAAAAAAAAAAAAAGATTTCATCCTGACACTGCAAAATGTACATAATGTAGGTTCCACTTATAAGCGAATATCAGCCTTATTAAAGAAAAACACCCACCAGAAACCAGAAGCAACATTTTACCACACAGAACCCACACAGCGTCTATGTTTAGTAAGTATGTGACGTTCCAAACCAATGGAATCACTTCAGTATGCAGACGGCCCGTTACACCAACATCATCAAGGGAGTACTTACATAATTTAGTGTAATATTAGATACACACTGAAGCACCTCCCCTTGAACCTGTACACCTCTGAGAGCATGACTGAATTTAAGAGTCTTCTGCAGGTCTGCTGGTGGAGATGAAAGTGGGGTGCTTACACTTTTGCTGAGCATCTCTTGAAGATCACCTAGGAGTCCTTTAGAGGAAACTCCCAGCACTGTTTCAGCTGAAGCAGTGACAAGTGTTCACCATCACAGGATGGATGGCATCAACCTCATCATACACTGTAAGACAAAAGCAGAAAATACACAAAAGCGTCATTATGATGTTGCAATAAAGAGTAGAGATGAAGGCAGTAGTGAAGAGTAAAAACCCTAGAACAGTCATAAATATTTATAATAGACTATAAAAGACAAAATTATTCATATGAAGTTGGTTCATCACATCACATTTGATGGCTATACTGTTTTACCTCCCATTACTTTATTCTACTTACCCCTGAGAATCTTCCAAGAGTCTTCAATGGTCTTCTTCATGTGGTCCTTCACAATCAACAAATCAGGTTGTGTCTCCCTGTACTTTTCATGCGATACCTCAATGTGGGCCTCAGGCGTAGCATCCTCTCCAACAACGCAGGATTCCTTCAAAGATACCATAAGTTATCAGTCCCAACCAAAAAAAAGAGAATTACTCAAATCTCTCCACCAATATTACACCAACTACTCTTCTGTGATCAACCATAATAAAATCATTCTTAAACAAACTTACATGACCGCTCTCCTCAACATCCCTCAGGAAAGAGCTCTTCACCATTAAAGCTTTGCAACTTGGACATACTCTGCATTGGTGGGATACCTGCACACCAAGAGCAACAAAATCAATCAAATGTGTCCAGTAATTCTGTTCAACTAACTTAATCAGATGTATCCTATGTAAACTCATAAAAAATCATTTCTATCAATCATAGAAAATCCTCCTCTATGAGCTTAAGCTCCCTGACTGAGAAATCCTGCTTTGTTTTCTAGGTAAAAATAATGAAATATCCTCCACAGAGAAAATTCTGTATGATTTCATGCAAATTACTTTCTATTCACTGTTGATTTCTTTCTTAAGTTATTTGTGTTTCCATTAATAAAAATGCTGACCTTTCAATGAACACATGGTAGTTAGCTAGCTAGTCCTCAAGCTCAGCTGCTATCACAGAGATGAAGAGCCCTCACCTGCATTAGCAGCTCAGCTCCATTTCTCCAATGAAACAACTGTTTCAACATCATACAGAAAAATGCTGGAAATAACTAAATGTCTTTGGACATATCGAAGAATCCTGAAACACTAAAGCTTACCTCTCTCCTCTATTCACAAAAAAGTTCAATATCACAGGGTTTTGCTCCTTTGCACCGGTTTTAAAGCAGTTTATTCTAAACTAAATGTTTTAATTTCATTCATTTACTATCTTCTTACTGCTGAACAAAAACAGACTCATCAGAAGAGTTAGTGCTGGTGAAGGAGACTAAATCTACATTTAGAGACTCGTATAAAACTCTGATGGAAGGGCGTGGATTTGTTGTCTAAAAGCTCTCTGACCTGAATCAACTGTGGAGGAAGGAAAGCTGGAGTTCAGTGAAAGCTAACAGCTAATTAGCCGAGCTACCCAACTATCTAGCTAGATCTGCCAACGTCCTTCTTAACTAACTAACAATCTACAACAACAATAAACTAATGGGAGCTTTATCTGATTATTTAATACTTTAATATCATGGAAGTGATTATTGTAGTCTACATACACTGAAGTGCTGTGATTCAGACTAGTTTCCTCCCCCGGTGATAAAGCCTCACTCTCCTCTCTCTGATAGCGGACCTTCTCCCTCCAGCCTGATCGAGCTGAACTTCATCAGCGGGTCCTCAAAATGTAGTCATCCGCCGCCTGGTCTAGTTCCTTCAGGTCACTTGTTCTTCTGCGGATCTCAGTGTTTCACTTAGAGCTCTCTATATTATTAATTAGTATTGTTTGTGGAATATCTGTAAGATGATGTATTTTACCAGAAAGGATCAATATATTACTCATTTGTTGTCTCTAAAAAAGCGCTCCTCCTGTGGCGCATTAATACAGTGAGACACAGCCGGACTGTTAGACACAGCCATAGCTCACAGTGTGAAGTTCATCTGACTCCAAATGTCCACTTCATTAAACTCATTTAGAGACCTGAGTTTAAGAGCTGACGACTTCTAAACTCTAGTAGAAATCACAAACCTCCATTTGATCAGTTAAAGCTCATTAAGTGTTACATTTTCTGCACTAACTGATAAAATGATCAGGATTTGTCTCCAGATATTTAAGAAACACACAGGTTTCAGCTCCAGCATTTCTTGACCGCAGTGCTTCTACCTGTATGGTGGTCTTTGAGGGGTCAGGTACGGAGCGGATCTCTGGTTGTGCTGTAGCTTCCTATCCCGCCCATTGCCCCACTCCCCCACTCCCCCACCCCCCAGTCCTACTGCCACACCCCGGGTTGCCAGATATGGAAAAACAACAGTAAGGAAACACAGCGAGCTGCAGCCATGGAGGCGAGGAAGCGACCTGGACCTGGATCATTAGGTGTTACACAACCTAAAAAGCCTCGGCATTCATCTAAAAAGCTCCCTGACCAGAGACGGAGTAAAAGCAGAGGAAATACTGGCGATGCGTTTGATAGATGGAGACAGCTTAGAGCCCAGAAGGACTCAAACCGGACCGAACTGGCTGATTTCCTCCTGAACAGGTGAGCACTGAGCTTCAGCTAAGTTTAGCTAAGCTCATCTAGATCATTTCTTACAGCCACTAGTAGAGATGGGCTTTTTCAGTGCTTTAAACATTGGAGGGCTTCATTTCTACCCAGTGGTCCGAGTGCAGCTGGGTTATGAAGGCAGCGCGTGTTTGAGAGAGCTGGGTAGCTAAAGTGCTCCAGACTAGAGCTGCCAGCTCAATATTAATGCAAACGCATCGCCAGTATTTCCTCTGCTTTTACTCCGTCTCTGCTCATGGAGCTTTTTAGACGAAGGCCGAGGCTTTTTAGGTTGTGGAACATTTCTGTGATTGACGGTTCGCCCATAATTTCATCCTACCTGGACTTTCTGCATTTCATCAGTGCAGTCAGATAACTTGGTGTTTATAATGTTTTACTGTGTTTTTAATGTTAGTTCTTGATTGAAGTGTATTATATAATCACATCTACATCTTATTGTTTATTCCATCGTTTAAATTGTGCTCGTTTGTTCAGAATCGTCTAAAATAATGTTTTAAACGTGTGCACAGTGTCTAGCAGACGTTAGCTGTTTATCCGTCGTATCTAATAGAGTCCATAAAGCCCTTTTTAGTAGAGATCACTCAGGTTTGATATTGTGGTGAAATGATCTTCACTTTTCTGTGTAAATAAGTTGATTATGGGATTTTCTTTTTAGCTTTGAATGTTCAAGCACCTCCACCCCTAGTAAGAGGCAGTAGAGGAAGCATCATTTGATGCCCCTGTCCAGTATTGGGTGTCCATCAAGTGGAGCACTTTCAGACCGGTCAGTATTCAGGATCTGAACTAATATGATTTCAGACCACATTGTGAATTATAGATCCTAATATTAATACAGAAGTACAGTATTACTGCTGGCCTACATTTTCACAAACAGAACAGTTTTATCTCTACAGAGAAGATCTACCACTTATAGAAGAAGGGATTGAAGCTCTGGAGAGCACCATGGATGTCTCTGAAGCTTTGGAGAAGAGGTAACTATTTATTACTAAACATGACAGAGAAAATAGTAGCTGCTTCGCCCTGATGACCCCAGAAGGTTTGGCCTGCTTCTACCTGTCCCGGCACCAACCATATAGGAACTCAAGCAAACCCAGGCTTGACCGTATGCTCCACAGCTATAAACCATCCTTTCTTTTCTACATCACACTGTGCTGAAGAACTAGCCCACAAAACAATAACTACATTTTTTGTGTAATAACTTCAGTTCTTCTCCACAGTGCAGCGTCCAGACAGTCTAATGAGCAGCAGTTCCCACTGGAGGAAGAGCTGCACATCTCTCAAGTCCCTTTAAAGTCCATTTGATATATTTTACTATATTTATTCATATCTGTTGCTAAACCTTGTTTTGAATTATTTTTATAATAAGGTTGTTGCACTGATTGGAGTTTGTATACTGATCTCAGCATTTCTGGTTTTATTAATGATATAATATGAAATGTTCACTTTTCAATACTGTAAATCATGTTGATCATAACCATTTTAAACAATCTGATTACTATTTTGTTACTTACTCTTATAAACCCTTATTACTCTGTAAATAGGAAATGCATACAACTGTTTAATAAAATGGTTCATTTTCATCTGGTCTTTTTCATCAACTCATAAGTCATACTTTGTTACAACAGCATTGTTCATTAACAATTTGACTTTAATTTGACGTAAATCAGGGTAAAGACAATGTGAAATAAACTGATGTGTAACAGTAACTACATGAAATGGAGGGAGCTGGTGATCAATGAAAGCTGAAGAGCTGGAAGCCCTGATGATGTTCCTGCGTCCAGAAGGTTTGTGTGGTGAAGCTCCAGTGAGGGTCCTTCATAACTGAGGTCTACAGCAGCTACTACTCTGAGAAAAGTGTGTATATGATCTGTTAAACTGAGCAGTATGTTGTCAGGATGTGTAAGTGAGTAATTCCAGCTCCAGAGTGGATTTTAGGAGCAGTGGGCTTTTGTGTTCAGGAGAACGAGCTTGGCTCTGGATAAAGCCGGCAGCGCTGCATCCAGCTCGCTAACAGCTGACAGAGTTGTATAAAATCCTCATGAGCTGCTTTATAATGAACAGACAATAAAAACAGATCAAGCGAGTATATTTACTGATCATCTTACAGAATATGACTCGTCGTCGCTTGTCATTGTAAAAGTTATTGAACTCGTCTCGCGCTCGTTCCTGCAGGTTCAGTGTCCTCAACCTGGCAACCCGCTCGAGCTGCGGGTCTGGGGTTGAGGGGGCGGGGCAGACCCCTCTCTCCAGTGTCTGGAAATTGGACTGCGGTAGACATTTTAAACGATTGCTGTCATTTAGTCCTTATTGTTCCTTTTAATGTTTTATTAGAGGTAATTTCACGTCGTCTCCAGTTAAAAACCCTCGAATACGGAGGTTTGTCAAGGACTTTTATCTCTTTTGTCGGTTTGGAAACAACACCTGATGTTCAAAAAAAAATATGTTCATGTTTTGTTTTCTCTTAAAATGAAAGTCAACCACATTCACTCATTTTCTACATTTATATTTTATTTAAGTACATATTTCAGTTTATATTCAGCTCGTTGCGCTCGGGTCTACAGCGGGACGGTGAAGTGACGTAACGAAGCTTCGGTTCGGATCACGTGATTTCCGGTATTTTGAGCGAGACTCTGAACCGCTGTTCGAGACGTGAGTCGACTCAGAGAGGAACATGGAGACCGCGGAGGAACGAGCTCTCCAGATGCTCAGCTTGGAGCTCGTCCAGCTGGACCGGCAGTCTGACGGAAGACGAGGCCAGAGGCAGCCCGCGACGTCTCCAACGCGGCGGTCTCAGTTCCAGCGCTACCGGAGCGGAAGACCCCGAGGTTCGTCACATCCACTCCCGCACCGGAGAGGGTCTGGGGGCGTCGGCGTGGTCAGGAAAAGTCGGCAGCTCCTCCACCACCACAGCTCTTCCACTTCGCCTTCACCTGCTCCGGCACCGAGTACAGCTCCTCAGGGCGGTGCTCTCGTTGTTGGAGACTGTAAATCACTTCAGAGTATCGGACCAAAGAGCAACGCCACGGTCTCCTGTTTTCTAGGTGTCCTGGACGTCGGTAGGCGGCTTCCCCTCAGCGGCAGCGTGGCGGCTCCTCTCAGCGGCTTCGGCCCTGTTTGGAAAAAGACAGACACCTGGATCATCGTCTTCGGCCCCCTGCTCACCTACCGACGAGTAAGGGAGCGTTTACCGGCTCTTCGTGCTCCACTGCTGGCTGCCGGACAGGAGATCTTTGAGGAGCGGCAGGTCCTCTTCCGCAGAGAGGTTCACCCGAGCGGCCTGGGGTCCGTCGTTCTCTCCGGGAACATCGAGAAGCTGCTACGCCAGGACTGACTGGCCCTTCCCAGTCCCACCAGTCAGGTTAGTTTAAGAGGATTTCCTCCATTTTATCAGCATTAATTCTGTGATTTCTCTGCTTGTGTTAAACAGTAATATATCAGAGTCACTCATAGTGTTTCAGTATGGAGACTGTGTCTGTGTCCCTGCATGATTTATAATCGTAACATCAGAAAATCCTCTTTATCAACTTTATTAGAATTGATTCAGATTCATTCAGCTTTCCGAGTACAAGCAGCTTCTGTACTGAATTTGAGCTGTTAAATATAGGATCTCTAGCCCCTAAAGAAGTCACGGTCAGTGAAGTTCTGACTGATGAGCATCGCTCTGAATCAAGGGCCTAGGAGTGATTTTCACATTGGTGGGGGACATAGAATCGCTCCCTCTGGAAGTTGAGGCTTTTAGCATTTTGATGGACTTCTGACCTCAATGTCATGTTATATAGAGCCTTTATGTACAGATACAGGAGCCAGTCTGTTCCTGAGACAATAAATACACACCTGTGATCATGATCACCAACAGCATCACAGCTAGCTTACTGTACTCCATGAAGGAACATCTAACCCTGTGTTCAGGGGGTTTGTTGTAGACCCAATGGTCATCTAGGTTCTGTGTAAAGCCATTTTCATCTGGATAATCAGGTAACATGTTGTTCCAGGTTCTTCCAGACTGTTTGAGAGCATACAGTGATTTATTCAGTTTACAGAAAACCTTTTCACCTGTATTTGATTTCCCTTCAAATCCCTCTGGTTGCTCCATATACATCTCACAATTAATTAAAGCATTCAAGTAGGCTGTTGTAGCGTCCATCTGGTTGAGCTGAAGGTCATACTGTGCTGTTGAACTCCTCTTTGAAGCTCTGTGGTACATTACAGACCCTGTAACAGTAGTCAGTATCTGGTGGTCAGTGGTCAGTGTCTGGTCACTAATATCTCACCCAGGACCTCAGTATTTAGCTGACTTTCCTGTCTCTCTTTGGTGGCGTGTGCTATGTCTGTCTCCTTCTTGAACATCAGTTTGAGACTCTTGAACCTCTTTTGGAGTCTGATCAACACGGTTAGCTGTTAGCATGGGGGTACATGCCTCTCCATCTGCTATTGACTGGTCAGTCTGGGTTGGGTGTTCTGTAACACACTCTGTAAGAAATTTCACCAGTCTGTGTTTATGGGCTTTCTCTGTGTCTGGATAGTAGACTAGGTATGTTGGACTGTTCTTGTCGTACCTTACAAAGATTCCCTTTAACACTTTGAGTCTAGGTTAGGCTTTCTCTCTGTCAGCATGTCGTATGGAGGTGGTTTACAAACAGCTATTTAAGCTCTTGTTGTTGATTCGAGTCTCACTTGCTCTCACTGTACATGGCATTCCACAGCACAACACTTACCCGTTTACATCCCAAACACAAAGCTCTTTACCTGCAACTAAGCTCAAGCTGGAGAAAGTTTTGTCATAGCATCTGCAACCATATCTGCTGTGGGACAGAGTTCAGTTATTTTACACTCATGGAGCTCTGATCGAATGAAGTGCTGTCTAATGTGGATGTGTTCTATCTTTAACATACATCGTTCATGGAAAGAGTGATTGCGCTGTCTTCAGGTATTTTCACAGGTGCATGTTGGTGATCACTGTTCATGGTATTTAGTAGCTGTGTGAGGTACAAGCTTTCCTGAATGATTGCAGTCAGAGCCATATATTCTCCTTTACATGTAGACCGAGCAGGAGAAACGGGACCGTCTTTAGTTAGACCTAAACCAGAGCTCTTCTGGTAACGCAGTCAATGATCAGTAGAAGCCTTTAAGTACCTCATTACATGCTTGACTGCAGTCCAGTGTTGTACTTGTCTGAGCCAAATGAACTGCAACAGTTTACTGACTGTACAACTTGGATCATGTCTTGTACTCGTAATGGTTACGGCTTTGTAAGTAGTCTTGAAATGAAAAAGTGGATGGTTCTCTCTGCACTCCTTTTGTTATTTTGTGTTATTTTGTTAACTTGCACCACAAACCCACTGAAAACATAACAAAACATACAAACATCCACCAGTTCTTTTAATGGTTCTTTCATACTTTGTCTATTGGAATGATCCAAAAACAGCAGTAGGATCACTCTCACTGAGGTGTTTATACTTCAGATGTCATAATGACCTAACCGCCCCCTTTTTGACTCTTCTCATGAGTCAATCTACCTGCTGCTTTGTGAGATCTTGTAGGATCAACAGAATCACTACTTGTTACACTGTGACTTTTGTTCACATGAGGTTGACCTTGACATTGAAAATCAGTATCTAGAAAATGATTCTTTCCTAGAAAAGTTTTCATCTTGAATGTTGTTGACCTCTTTTTCACCTCCATGAGCAAGTCATTGTCACTGGCAGCAATGATGAGATCATCAATCCAGATGATCAGTATTATCCTACAGACAACCTTTTCACATGTATTTGATTTTCCTTTAAATCCCTCTGGTTGCTCCATATACAGTGGGGAAAAATAGTATTTAGTCAATCACCAATTGTGCAAGTTCTCCCACTTAAAAAGATGAGAGGCCTGTAATTGACATCATAGGTAGAGCTCAACTATGAGAGACAAAATGAGAAACAAAATTCAGAAAATCACATTGTCTGATTTTTAAAGAATTTATTTGCAAATAATGGTGGAAAATAAGTATTTGGTCAATAACAAAAGTTCATCTCAATACTTTGTTATATATCCTTTGTTGGCAATGACAGAGGCTAAATGTTTTCTGTAAGTCTTCACAAGGTTGGCACACACCGTTGCTGGTATGTTGGCCCATTCCTCCATGCAGATCTCCTCTAGAGCAGTGATGTTTTGGGGCTGTCGGCGGGCAACACAGACTTTCAGCTCCCTCCAAATGTTTTCTATGGGGTTGAGATCTGGAGACTGGCTAGGCCACTCCAGGACCTTGAAATGCTTCTTACGAAGCCACTCCTTTGTTGCCCTGGCAGTGTGCTTGGGATCATTGAAGATGAAACATGGCTGGGTTTTTCAGCATGACAATGTCCTTGCTGATGGAAGGAGGTTTGCACTCAAAATCTCTCAATACATGGCCCCATCCATTCTTTCATGTACACGGACCAGTCGTCCTAGTCCCTTTGCAGAGAAACAGCCCTAAAGCATGATGTTGCCACCCCCATGCTTCACAGTTGGTATGGTGTTCTTTGGATGCAACTCAGCATTCACTCTCCTCCAAACAACGAGTTGTGTTTGTACCAAACAGCTCTACTTTGGTTTCATCTGACCATAAGACGTTCTCCCAATACTCTTCCAGAACATCCAAATGCTCTCTAGCAAACTTGAGACGTGCCCGGATATGTACTGGCTTAAGCAGGGGAACACGTCTGGCACTGGCGGCGTAGTGTTACTGACGGTAGCCTTTGTAATGTTGGTCCCAGCTTTCTGCAGGTCATTCACTAGGTCCCCCCGTGTGGTTCTGGGATTTTTGCTCACTGTTCTTGTGATCATTTTGACCCCACGGGCTGAGATCTTGCGTGGAGCCCCTGATCGAGGGAGATTAGCAGTGGTCTTGTAGGTCTTCCATTTTCTGATTATTGCTCCCACAGTAGATTTCTTCACACCAAGCTGCTTGCCTATTGCAGATTCAGTCTTCCCAGCCTGGTGCAGGTCTACAATTTTGTTTCTGGTGTCCTTCGACAGCTCTTTGGTCTTCACCATAGTGGAGTTTGGAGTGTGACTGTTTGAGGTTGTGGGCAGGTGTCTTGTATACTGTTAACAAACAGGTGCCATTAATACAGGTAATGAGTGGAGGACCGAGAAGACTCTTAAAGAAGGTACAGCCAGAAATCTTGCTTGTTTGTAGGTGACCAAATACTTATTTTCCACCATTATTTGCAAATAAAATCTTTAAAAATCAGACAATGTGATTTTCAGAATTTTCTTTCTCATTTTGTCTCTCATAGTTGAGGTCTATTGGTCTCTGATGTCAATTACAGGCCTCTCTCATCTTTATAAGTGGGAGAACTTGCATAATTGGTGACTAAATACTTTTTTTTCCCCTCACTGTACATCTCTCCATCAATCAGTGCATGCAAATAGGCTGTTGTAACGTCCACCTGGT
Organism: Salminus brasiliensis; assembly: GCF_030463535.1. Lineage (NCBI taxonomy): Eukaryota > Metazoa > Chordata > Actinopteri > Characiformes > Bryconidae > Salminus > Salminus brasiliensis. The sequence continues at coordinate 10,925,236 of NC_132901.1, forward strand.
GGAGCTCAAGGTTAATATCTGACACACAGTCAGCTAAATACTGAGGTGCCTTCCTGTCTCTTTGGATGGTGTGTGCTATGTCAGTCGCCTTCTGTTTAAAAGCCTTCTTGAACATCAGAAGAGGATCAAGAGTCTCAAACTGAAGTCTGATCAGCGCGGTTAGCTGTTAGCATGGGGGTACACGCCTCTCTCCATGTTGACTAGTCAATCTGGGTTTGGTGTTCTGTAACACACTCTGTAAGAAATTTCACCAGTCTGTGTTTATGGATTATTTATTTTTTTTCTGTGTCTGGATAGTAGACTAGGTATGATGGACTGTCATTGTCATTGACTTGTTCTTTCCTTTCACATTTTGAGTTGCTTCTATCTGTCATGTTTTTCATCATATCATGTTTTGTAACCATTGTATGCTGATACAAATACTTACATTTTTAAAAAGTTAGGCTTTCAGAGTACAAGCAGCTCCCGCATTGAATTTGGGCTGTTAAATATATATGATCTCTAGACCATAACGAAGTCACTGTCAAGAGAGCATACAATGACCTATTCAGTTTACAGAAAACCATTTCACCTGATTTTCCTTTAAATCCCTCTAGTTGATTCAAGTAGGCTGTTGTAACCTCCATCTGGTGGAGCTGAAGGTCATACAGTGCTGTTCATCTGCATCAACCCAAAACTGTGATTTTGTTGAACTCCTTGCCTCTTTGAAGCTCTGTGGTACATTACAGACCCTCTAACAGAAGTCAATATCAGTAATTATCCTGATCTTTAATATCTGACCTAGTCAGCTAAATACTGAGGTGCTATATGTTATAATGTTAGCAATGTTATAAATTGCTATTTATTTGTTACTAAAATAAGAAACAGTTGTGCAGGACCTTGGCACAGCATTCGCCTTACAATGACAAAGTATTAATAGGGGGCAGTCACACATGCCAGATTTTGTTATTTTCTAAAGATACTATTAGACTATTCTAATACATCTTCTTATGAGATGATGAGTAACAGAATAATCAATCATTTTGATAATTAGGTGTGTGATTTTGTATTTAGCAGTGTTTGCTCAGGACTTGTATTCTGAAATGTGAAGTCTGTGAGACTAAAGAGAAGTGAGAAGTGTTTATATCGGGACCAATATCCAACCCTAATATCAGATGGATGCATCTCTAGTCTCATTGGGCCTATTGTGTTGGTTCTTTGGGTCTCATTGGGCCTGTTGTGGTTGTGGCATTAAAAAAATCTTACAGCTTAGGCCTACTTGAAGCCATAGCTGACACCCATATGACTCCAGTGTTGAGACGATGGCATGTTCATTTATGGTAATTTCTACTCCATCCACTTTGTGGCAGTATATTGGACGTAGGCCAAATTATGAGCCAAAAGGACCATGCAGTAGTAGAGGTTTAGTTGTGGCTCACTTTAGGCCTCACTGTAATGAAGACTGAATGAAGGAACTATAGGTTCTAATACTCATTGTAAGTTTGCCATCATTTAGTTCTTTATATATTCAGTCAAGCTTTGTGTATGACTTTTATTCATGAGGTTTTGTGCTGTTGTGCTTTTGCAGGAAGCTTCTCTTTTTCTTGTTCTTTGTTTATTTCTCTATTTGCACTCCTTACAACTAACTTGATCTTCATATGGACATTGTCTTCTGTGTGTAAAATTTATCCCAAAGGTTTTCCCAAATGTTTTCATCATTCTAATATAGGTTAATCTTTAGTCTCATCTGTTCACAAGACCTTTCTCCAGAATTCTGCAGGCTCTCTTAAGTACTTATTTGCAAATTGTAATCGGGTTATTCCAAGAGTAGTATTATATTTCAGATGTGTCTCTGTACACTACTGATTTTGGATTTATGTGCTATCTGGATGTTTTACTGGAACAATATTACATTACAAATGGTTAAAGTGGGCATATTTTATGTATATATATTATTTTTATTATTATTATTGTTTTTCATATCATCTCTGTTCTTCAGTAGATTTGGTTGTCTTTAGAACGAACACCAGCGGCTCCTTCTCTCTGAGTGTTTTTAGGTTTTCGCACTTTATAGACGGGCTTTTACCATCTATGGCACCTGCTGCAGGAATTCTGGCTATTTCGAATAAATATCCTTGTCAAAATGGAAAGACTGGAAATGTTGAGGAAATATAATGATTGTCTTAAAATCTCAGATCTTTTTTTAAACAACATTGTGAGTGAGAGGAAGGATGAAATGAACATCTGCTGATCCAATATCAAACTAACCGGATTGAGCTCCCCAAACTCAAGTGAAAATGTGCTTGGATGTACAAAGGAACGACTGTAGGGTTTTTTGGCTCATTAGTAAGACAACCCGATTCACTCCAGTGAAGTTTAATTTGCTAGTGTTTTCTGAAGAGACCCTGAAAGCTGGTTGTCATAATTCACATGTGTTCACTGTTGTGTGATCTTTTGTATGATCTTTGTTCTTTCAAATGCAGCTTCTCCTAGTCTTAGAAATATATGGAAATGGTACCGCCGGTGAAATTGATGAGCTTGGGTATGGGGGTGAGATTAGTATTATTAGTATTATTAGTATTAGTATTATTAGTATTAGTATTAGTATTAGTATTAGTATTATTATTAGTAGATTATATGTTAACTGAGTTTAGTAAGTCTATGTAGGTTGCTTTCCTGTCTGGATCTCTGCTGATAGGTCTTCTCTTGCATTTTTGCTGTTTGCTAGCTCTCATGTTGCTTGTTACTCCTATTCATTTCTTTATATTCCTTTAATATTAGCTTTGGCTTGTTGGCTTCAGCCGTTCAGATGACTTTTTGTGCCCCACTGCTGACTGCAAGTTGGATGTCCGGTCCTCTACCACCTAGAAAGGTTTCACCTGTGCTGCCTGGGATCTGTCGTGCTCTCTGGGAACGTTTGAGAAGGTGCTATGTCTGGACTTACTGGCCCTACCCAGTCACACCAGTCAGATAAGTATTGATTTACTCTATTTAAATAATTTATTCTGCCATTTCTTTGCTTGTATTAAAGTAATATCAGGATCACTTGCTCATATTTTAAACCCTGCAGTATCGAGACTGTCTGCCCCCCCCCCCCCCCCCCCCCCACATAGTTTGTGATTATAGATGTCAGAAAATGAGTTATGACAATCTTGGATAAAAAGGAAGCATATATATAAATTCTTATGAGAACCAGTAACTCTCAAATTAAATTTAAATTTGGGCTATTACATAAACAGTCTCTGGCAGCTAAAGCAGTCATTTTCAATAAAGGTATTATTGATAACCACCTTAGTTCACTGTGTCTAAAACCTGGCAGAGTGGATTCATTCAGTGTTATGTATTAGCTATTAGTTACCCACACCGTTCTTGTGTTGGTGGCGGTGTAGACGCAATTTATGATGAAAAGCTCAATTCTATCCATACAATCAACACTGTATATCTGTCTTTCTATCCACCTTCAACTTCTGGCTATCTTCAACTTCTTCTGTCTTTATATGTATTGACTTGTATGTATGTTTTTGTAATACAGATTGTGAGGACCCCATGAGCCTCTCCATTCTGAAGGTGGATCCGGCCAATATGGGTAAGGTGCCCCAATTTTCAGTGCCTTCCTATTGCCCTCTGACAATCACTGCAGCAAAATAATGCATTTAACTAATAATGTATTATTTTCTACTCTAGATAATAATTTTCACTGGTGAAGTGCTACCATGCCACATTATTCTGCCTATACATCTGCAACTGTGTGATGTTGACTATGCATACGCAACTGTGTAGCAGGTAGGTGATCATTGTTTCTATACATGTATTAACTTTCTTTTTTGCCACACAGGTCCTCATGACTCCCTTACTCTGGCCGACTGGCTAACTGACTGGCTAACTATCCATCTAAGTTAAGATAGTCCTTTATTAGTCCCGCAGTGGGGAAATTCTCAGTGTCACAGCAGAAAGGTATAGCAAGACACTCAGTGTAAATTATTTATCTAAATTTCTGTAACTATCTGCTTGTCTGTCTCTGAGTGTCCATCTGCATCTGTGATGTTGACTATGCATATGCAACTGTGTAGCAGGTAGGTGATCCTTCAGTTTCTTTACATGTATTAACTTTCTTTTTTGCCACACAGGTCCTCATGACTCCCTGACGCCTATCCATGAAGATGGGTTGGGCTAACCATGGTCTATCCATGTGCATCTCCATCTGGAATTTTGGCTGACTGGCTAACTATCCATCTGCTTCTGTCTGTGTGTCCATCTGCATCTGTTTGAGGCTGACAATTTGTTTGCAACTGTGTAACAGGTAGGTGATCATTCAGTTTCTTTACATGTCTTAACTTTCTTTTATTGCCACACAGGTCCTCATGACTCTCTGGCTGTCTGGCTAACTATCCATCTGCTTCTCTGTCTGTGTGTCCATCTGCGTCTGTGATGTTGACTATGCATACGCAACTGTGTAGCAGGTAGGTGATCGTTCAGTTTCTATACATGTCTTAACTTTCTTTTATTGCCACACAGGTCCTCATGACTCTCTGGCTGTCTGGCTAACTATCCATCTGCTTCTCTATCTGTGTGTCCATCTGCATCTGTGATGTTGTCTATGCATACGCAACTGTGTAGCAGGTAGGTGATCATTCAGTTTCAGAATCAGAATCTCTTTATTTCACCAAGTATGTTACACATACAAGGAATTTGTCTTGGTGAGAGCAACATGTTTGACATGTAACAAAAAACACAGAACACAGTCTTAAACTAAAGGAAAATGACACTAAACAATAAATAGGGTAGGGGATAAATTAAAAAAGTAAAAAGTACTAAAGGTAATAAAGAGCTGATATTTACAAGAACATCTGTACAGTGTGCAAATAGGCAGAGTGCAAAATAGCTGTTCAGTCCGGTTTGGTACAGTTCAGTTGTATGTTTTGAGGTTTACAGTGGGAGGTGTCCACTGTGGTTGAGGAGCGCTACAGCTCTGGGGAAGAAGCTGCTAGCATGACGTGTTGTGCTGGTTTTGATGGACCGCAGTTTTCTACCAGAGGGGAGTGTCTGGAAGAGGTGGTGTCCAGGATGTGAGGGGTCAGATGTAATCTTGCCAGCCCGCTTCCTCATCCTGCTGGTGTAGATCTGCTGAAGTGATGGCAGGTTACATCCAATGATCCTCTCTGCTGTCCTGATGATGTGCTGAATCTCTAGCTGTCTGGCTAACTGTCCATCTGCTTCTTTGTCTGTGTGTCCATCTTCAACTTTGTGATGTTGACTATGCATACGCAACTGTGTAACAGGTAGGTGATCGTTCATTTTCCATACCTGTATTAACTTTCTTTTATTGCCTCACAGGTCTTCATGACTCGCTGACTCTTGCTGACTGGCTAACTATCCATCTGCTTCTCTGTCTGTGTGTCCATCTGCATCTGTGTGAGGCTGATAATTTGTTTGCAACTGTGTAGCAGGTAGGTGATCGTTCGTTTTCAATTCCTGTATTAACTTTCTTTTATTGCCTCACAGGTCTTCATGACTCCCTGACTCTTGCTGACTGGCTAACTATCCATCTGCTTCTCTGTCTGTGTGTCCATCTGCATCTGTGATGTTGACTATGCATACGCAACTGTGTAGCAGGTAGGTGATCATTCCAATTCTTTACATGTATTAACTTTCTTTTTTGCCACACAGGTCCTCATGAATCTCTAGCTGTCTGGCTAACTGTCCATCTGCTTCTTTGTCTGTGTCCATCTGCATCTGTGTGAGGCTGACAATTTTTTTGCAACTGTGTAACAGGTAGTTGATCATTCAGTTTCAATACCTGTATTAACTTTCTTTTTTACCACGCAGGTCTTCATGACTCCCTGACTCTTGCTGACTGGCTAACGATCAATTTACTTCTCTCTCTGTGTGTCCATCTGCATCTGTGATGTTGTCTATGCATACGCAACTGTGTAGCAGGTACGTGATCGTTCAGTTTCTTTACATGTATTAACTTTCTTTTATTGCCACACAGGTCTTCATGACTCCCTGACTCTTGCTGACTGGCTAACTATCCATCTGTTTCTCGGTCTGTGTGTCCATCTGCGTCTGTGATGTTGACTATGCATACGCAACTTTGTAGCAGGTAGGTGATCATTCCGTTTCTATACATGTATTAACTTTCTTTGCCACACAGGTCCTCATGAATCTCTAGCTGTCTGGCTAACTGTCCATCTGCTTCTTTGTCTGTGTCCATCTGCATCTGTTTGAGGCTGACAATTTGTTTGCAACTGTGTAGCACGTAGGTGATCATTCAGTTTCAATACCTGTATTAACTTTCTTTAATTGCCACACAGGTCCTTATGACTCCCTGACTCTGGCTGATTGGCTAACTACTTCTTCTGTCTGTGTGTCCATCTGCATCTGTGTGAGGCTGACAATTTGTTTGCAACTGTGTAACAGGTAGGTGATCATTCAGTTTCTTTACATGTATTAACTTTCTTTTTGTGCCACACAGGTCCTCATGACTCTCTGGCTGTCTGGCTAACTATCCATCTGCTTCTATGTCTGTGTGCCCATCTGCATCTGTGAGGTTGTCTATTCATACGTGACTGTGTAGCAGGTAGGTGATCGTTCAGTTTCTTTACATGTATTAACTTTCTTCTTTGCCACACAGGTCCTCATGAATCTCTAGCTGTCTGGCTAACTGTCCATCTGCTTCTTTGTCTGTGTTCGTCTGCATCTGTGTGAGGCTGACAATTTGTTTGCGACTGTGTAGCAGGTAGGTGATCATTCAGTTTCTTTACATGTATTAACTTTCTTTTATTGCCACACAGGTCCTCATGACTCCCTGACTCCTATCCCTGAAGATGGATCCAGCCAAAAAGGGTATCTTCATCTGCAGCTCTATCTGGAACGTTGGCTCACTGGCTAACTATCCATCTGCTTCTGTCTGTGTGTCCATCTGCATCTGTGTGAGGCGGACAATTTGTTTGCAACTGTGTAACAGGTAGGTGATCATTCAGTTTCAATACCTGTATTAACTTTCTTTTTTACCACACAGGTCTTCATGACTCACTGACTCTTGCTGACTGGCTAACTGTCCATCTGCTTCTCTGTCTGTGTATCCATCTGCATCTGTGATGTTGTCTATGCATACGCAACTGTGTAGCAGGTAGGTGATCGTTCAGTTTCTTTACATGTATTAACTTTCTTTTATTGCCACACAGGTCCTCATGACTCCCTGACTCTGGCTGACTGGCTAACTATCCATCTGCTTCTCTGTCTGTGTGTCCATCTGCATCTGTGTGAGGCTGACTATTTGTTTGCAACTGTGTAGCAGGTAGGTGATCATTCAGTTTCAGTACCTGTATTAACTTTCTTTTTTTGCCACACAGGTCCTCATGACTCTCTGGCTGTCTGGCTAACTATCCATCTGCTTCTATGTCTGTGTGACCATCTGCATCTGTGAGGTTGTCTATTCATACGCGACTGTGTAGCAGGTAGGTGATCGTTCAGTTTCTTTACATGTATTAACTTTCTTCTTTGCCACACAGGTCCTCATGACTCTCTAGCTGTCTGGCTAACTGTCCATCTGCTTCTTTGTCTGTGTTCGTCTGCATCTGTGTGAGGCTGACAATTTGTTTGCGACTGTGTAGCAGGTAGGTGATCATTCAGTTTCTTTACATGTATTAACTTTCTTCTTTGCCACACAGGTCCTCATGAATCTCTAGCTGTCTGGCTAACTATCCATCTGCTTTTTTTCTTGTGTCCATCTGCATCTGTGTGAGGCTGACAATTTGTTTGCAACTGTGTAACAGATAGGTGATCGTTCAGTTTCAATACCTGTATTAACTTTCTTTTTTCCCCCACACAGGTCTTCATGACTCCCTGACTCTTGCTGACTGGCTAACGATCAATTTACTTCTCTCTCTGTGTGTCCATCTGCATCTGTGATGTTGTCTATGCATACGCAACTGTGTAGCAGGTAGGTGATCGTTCAGTTTCTTTACATGTATTAACTTTCTTTTATTGCCACACAGGTCTTCATGACTCCCTGACTCTTGCTGACTGGCTAACTATCCATCTGCTTCTCTGTCTGTGTGCCCATCTGCATCTGTGAGGTTGTCTATTCATACGAGACTGTGTAGCAGGTAGGTGATCGTTCAGTTTCTTTACATGTATTAACTTTCTTTTATTGCCACACAGGTCTTCATGACTTCCTGACTCTTGCTGACTGGCTAACTGTCCATCTGTTTCTGTTTGTGTGTCCGTCTGCATCTGTGTGAGGCTGACAATTTGTTTGCAACTGTGTAACAGGTAGGTGATCGTTCATTTCCAATACCTCTATTAACTTTTTTATTGCCACACAGGTTCTCATTACTCCCTGACTCTGGCTGACTGGCTAACTATCCATCTGCTTCTCTGTCTGTGTGTCCATCTGCATCTGTGATGTAGACTATGCATACGCAACTGTGTAGCAGGTAGGTGATCATTCCATTTCTATACATGTATTAACTTTCTTCTTTGCCACACAGGTCCTCATGACTCTCTGGCTGTCTGACTAACTATCCATCTGCTTCTCTGTCTGTGTGTCCATCTGCATCTGTGATGTTGTCTATGCATACGCAACTGTGTAGCAGGTAGGTGATCATACAGTTTCTATACATGTATTAACTTTCTTTTTTGCCACACAGGACCTTATGACTCCCTGACTGCAACTGTGATGTTGACTATGCATACGCAACTGTGTAGCAGGTAGGTGATCATACAGTTTCTATACATGTATTAACTTTCTTTTATTGCCACACAGGTCTTCATGACTCCCTGACTCTTGCTGACTAGCTAACTATCCATCTGCTTCTCAGTCTGTGTGTCCATCTGCGTCTGTGATGTTGACTATGCATACGCAACTGTGTAGCAGGTAGTTGATCATTCAGTTTCAATACCTGTATTAACTTTCTTTTATTGCCACACAGGTCTTCATGACTTCCTGACTCTGGCTGATTGGCTAACTATCTGCTTCTGTCTGTGTGTCCATCTGCATCTGTGTGAGGCTGACAACTTGTTTGCAACTGTGTAACAGGTAGGTGATCATTCCGTTTCTATACATGTATTAACTTTCTTCTTTGCCACACAGGTCCTCATTACTCTCTGGCTGTCTGGCTAACTATCCATCTGCTTCTTTGTCTGTGTCCATTTGCATCTGTGTGAGGCTGACAATTTGTTTGCAACTGTGTAGCAGGTAGGTGATCATTCAGTTTCTTTACATGTATTAACTTTCTTTTTTACCACACAGGTCCTCATGACTCCCTGACTTCCTCTGTGATGTTGACTATGCATACGCAACTGTGTAGCAGGTAGGTGATCATTCCGTTTCTATACATGTATTAACTTTCTTCTTTGCCACACTGGTCCTCATGACTCTCTGGCTGTCTGGCTAACTATCCATCTGCTTCTCTGTCTGTGTGCCCATCTGCATCTGTGAGGTTGTCTATTCATACGAGACTGTGTAGCAGGTAGGTGATCGTTCAGTTTCTTTACATGTATTAACTTTCTTTTATTGCCACACAGGTCTTCATGACTCCCTGACTCTTGCTGACTGGCTAACTATCCATCTGCTTCTCTGTGTGTGTGTCCATCTGCGTCTGTGATGTTGACTATGCATACCCAACTGTGTAGCAGGTAGGTGATCATTCCGTTTCTATACATGTATTAACTTTCTTTGCCACACAGGTCCTCATGAATCTCTAGCTGTCTGGCTAACTGTTCATCTGCTTCTTTTTCTGTGTCCATCTGCATCTGTGTGAGGCTGACAATTTGTTTGCAACTGTGTAACAGGTAGGTGATCATTCAGTTTCTATACATTTATTAACTTTCTGTTTTTGCCACACAGGTCCTCATGACTCTTTGGCTGTTTGGCTAACTATCCATCTGCTTCTCTGTCTGTGTGTCCATCTGCATCTGTGAGGTTGTCTATGCATACGCAACTGTGTAGCAGGTAGGTGATCATTCCGTTTCTATACATGTATTAACTTTCTTTTATTGCCACACAGGTCCTCATGACTCCCTGACTCTGGCTGACTGGTTAACTATCCATCTGCTTCTCTGTCTGTGTGTCCATCTGCAACTGTGATGTTGACCATGCATACGCAACTGTGTAGCAGGTAGGTCATCATTCCGTTTCTATACATGTATTAACTTTCTTTGCCACACAGGTCCTCATGAATCTCTAGCTGTCTGGCTAACTGTCCATCTGCTTCTTTGTCTGTGTCCATCTGCATCTGTGTGAGGCTGATAATTTGTTTGCAACTGTGTAGCAGGTAGGTGATCATACAGTTTCTATACATGTATTAACTTTCTTTTATTGCCACACAGGTCCTCATGACTCCCTGACTCTGGCTGACTGGCTAACTATCCATCTGCTTCTTTATCTGTGTGTCCATCTGCATCTGTGATGTTGTCTATGCATACGCATGCATATGCATACAGTTTCTATACATGTATTAACTTTCTTTTTTACCACACAGGTCCTCATGACTCCCTGACTGCATCTGTGATGTTGTCTATGCATACGCAACTGTGTAGCAGGTAGGTGATCATACAGTTTCTATACATGTATTAACTTTCTTTTATTGCCACACAGGTCCTCATGACTCCCTGACTGCAACTGTGATGTTGACTATGCATACGCAACTGTGTAGCAGGTAGGTGATCATATAGTTTTTTATACATGTATTAACTTTCTTTTTTACCACACAGGTCCTCATGACTCCCTGACTGCAACTGTGATGTTGACTATGCATACGCAACTGTGTAGCAGGTAGGTGATCATACAGTTTCTATACATGTATTAACTTTCTTTTATTGCCACACAGGTCCTCATGACTCCCTGACTCTGGCTGACTGGCTAACTATCCATCTGCTTCTCTGTCTGTGTGTCCTTCTGCATCTGTGCGAGGCTGGAAATGTGTTTGCAACTGTGTAGAAGGTAGGTGATCATTTAGTTTCAGTACCTGTATTAACTTTCTTTTATTGCCACACAGGTCCTTATGACTCCCTGACTCTGGCTGATTGGCTAACTATCCATCTGCTTCTCTGTCTGTGTGTCCTTCTGCATCTGTGATGTCTATGCATACGCAACTGTGTAGCAGGTAGGTGATCTTTCTGTTTCAATACCTGTATTAACTTTATTTTTTACCACACAGGTCTTCATGACTCCCTGACTGCAACTGTGATGTTGACTATGCATACGCAACTGTGTAACAGGTAGGTGATCATACAGTTTCTATACATGTATTAACTTTCTTTTTTGTCACACAGGACCTTATGACTCCCTGACTGCAACTGTGATGTTGACAATGCATACGCAACTGTGTAGCAGGTAGGTGATCATACAGTTTCTATACATGTATTAACTTTCTTTTATTGCCACACAGGTCCTCATGAATCTCTAGCTGTCTGGCTAACTGTCCATCTGCTTCTCTGTCTGTGTGTCCATCCGCAATTGTTTGAGGCTGACAATTTGTTTGCAACTGTGTAACAGGTAGGTGATCGTTCATTTCCAATACCTCTATTAACTTTTTTATTGCCACACAGGTCCTCATTACTCCCTGACTCTGGCTGACTGGCTAACTATCCATCTGCTTCTCTGTCTGTGTGTCCATCTGCATCTGTGATGTTGTCTATGCATACGCAACTGTGTAGCAGGTAGGTGATCATACAGTTTCTATACATGTATTAACTTTCTTTTTTGTCACACAGGACCTTATGACTCCCTGACTGCAACTGTGATGTTGACAATGCATACGCAACTGTGTAGCAGGTAGGTGATCATACAGTTTCTATACATGTATTAACTTTCTTTTATTGCCACACAGGTCCTCATGACTCCCTGACTCCTATCCCTGAAGATGGATCCAGCCAACAAGGGTATCTTCATCTGCATCTCTATCTGGAACTTTGGCTCACTGGCTAACTATCCATCTGCTTCTGTCTGTGTGTCCATCTGCATCTGTGTGAGGCTGGAAATGTGTTTGCAACTGTGTAGCAGGTAGGTGATCATTCAGTTTCAATACCTGTATTAACTTTCTTTTATTGCCACACAGGTCCTTATGACTCCCTGACTCTTGCTGACTGGCTAACTATCCATCTGTTTCTCTGTCTTTGTGTCCATCTGCATCTGTGATGTTTTCTATGCATACGCAACTGTGTAGCAGGTAGGTGATCTTTCAGTTTCAGTACCTGTATTAACTTTCTTTTTCCACACAGGTCCTCATGAATCTCTAGCTGTCTGGCTAACTATCCATCTGCTACTTTCTTTGTGTCCATCTGCATCTGTGTGAGGCTGACAATTTGTTTGCAACTGTGTAACAGATAGGTGATCGTTCAGTTTCAATACCTGTATTAACTTTCTTTTTTACCACACAGGTCCTCATGACTCCCTGACTGCAACTGTGATGTTGACAATGCATACGCAACTGTGTAAAAGGTAGGTGATCATTCAGTTTCTATACATGTATTAACTTTCTTTTTTGCCACACAGGACCTTATGACTCCCTGACTGCAACTGTGATGTTGACAATGCATACGCAACTGTGTAAAAGGTAGGTGATCATTCAGTTTCTATACATGTATTAACTTTCTTTTTTGCCACACAGGACCTCATGACTCCCTGACTGCAACTGTGATGTTGACAATGCATAAGCAACTGTGTAGCAGGTAGGTGATCGTTCAGTTTCTTTACATGTATTAACTTTCTTTTATTGCCACACAGGTCCTCATGACTCCCTGACTCTTGCTGACTGGCTAACTATCCATCTGCTTCTCTGTGTGTGTGTCCATCTGCGTCTGTGATGTTGACTATGCATACCCAACTGTGTAGCAGGTAGGTGATCACACAGTTTCTATACATGTTTTAACTTTCTTTTTTGCCACACAGGTCCTCATGAATCTCTAGCTGTCTGGCTAACTTTCCATCTGCATCTGTGTGAGGCTGACAATTTGTTTGCAATTGTGTAGCAGGTAAGTGATCATTCAGTTTCAATACCTGTATTAACTTTCTTTTTTACCACACAGGTCTTCATGACTCCCTTACTCTTGCTGACTGGCTGTGTGTCCATCTGCATCTGTGTGAGACTGACAATTTGTTTGCAACTGTGTAACAGGTTGGTGATAGTTCATTTTCAATACCTGTTTTAACTTTCTTTTTTACCACACAGGTCCTCATGACTCCCTGACTGCAACTGTGATGTTGACTATGCATACGCAACTGTGTAAAAGGTAGGTGATAATACAGTTTCTATACATGTATTAACTTTCTTTTTTGCCAAACAGGTCCTCATGACTCTCTAGCTGTCTGGCTAACTGTCCATCTGCTTCTTTGTCTGTGTCCATCTACATCTGTGTGAGGCTGACAATCTGTTTGCAACTGTGTAGCAGGTAGGTGATCGTTCAGTTTCTTTACATGTATTAACTTTCTTTTTCCACACAGGTCCTCATGAATCTCTAGCTGTCTGGCTAACTATCCATCTGCTTCTGTCTATGTGTCCATCTGCATCTGTGTGAGGCTGACAATTTGTTTGGACTTGTGTAACAGATAGGTGATCGTTCAGTTTGAATACCTGTTTTAACTTTCTTTTTTATCACACAGGTCCTCATGACTCCGTGACTGCAACTGTGATGTTGACTATGCATACGCAACTGTGTCGCAGGTAGGTGATCATTCAGTTTCAATACCTGTATTAACTTTCTTTTTTCCCCACACAGGTCCTCATTAATCTCTAGCTGTCTGGCTAACTATCCATCTGCTTCTGTCTATGTGTCCATCTGCATCTGTGTGAGGCTGACAATTTGTTTGGACTTGTGTAACAGATAGGTGATCGTTCAGTTTCAATACCTGTATTAACTTTCTTTTTTACCACACAGATCCTCATGACTCCCTGACTGCAACTGTGATGTTGACTATGCATACGCAACTGTGTAGCAGGTAGGTGATCACACAGTTTCTATACATGTATTAACTTTCTTTTATTGCCACACAGGTCTTCATGACTCCCTGACTCTTGCTGACTGGCTAACTATCCATCTGCTTCTGTTTGTGTGAACATCTGCATCTGTGTGAGGCTGACAATTTGTTTGAAACTGTGTAACAGGTAGGTGATCGTTCAGTTTCAATACCTGTATTAACTTTCTTTTTTACCACACAGGTCCTCATGACTCCCTGACTGCAACTGTGATGTTGACTATGCATACGCAACTGTGTCGCAGGTAGGTGATCATACAATTTCTATACATGTATTAACTTTCTTTTTGCCACGCAGGTCTTCATGACTCCCTGACTCTTGCTGACTGGCTAACTATCCATCTGCTTCTCTATCTGTGTGTCCATCTGCATCTGTGATGTTGTCTATGCATACACAACTTTTTAGCAGGTAGGTGATCGTTCAGTTTCTTTACATGTATTAACTTTCTTTTATTGCCACACAGGTCCTCATGACTCCCTGACTCTTGCTGTCTGGCTAACTATCCATCTGCTTCTTTGTCTGTGTCCATCTACATCTGTGTGAGGCTGACAATCTGTTTGCAACTGTGTAGCAGGTAGGTGATCATTCAGTTTCTATACATGTATTAACTTTCTTTTTCCACACAGGTCCTCATGAATCTCTAGCTGTCTGGCTAACTATCCATCTGCTTCTTTCTCTGTGTCCATCTGCATCTGTGTGAGGCTGACAATTTGTTTGCAACTGTGTAACAGATTGTTCAGTTTGAATACCTGTATTAACTTTCTTTTTTACCACACAGGTCTTCATGACTCCCTGACTCTGGCTGACTGGCTAACTATCCATCTGCTTCTGTCTCTGTGTCCATCTGCATCTGTGTGAGGCTGACAATTTGTTTGCAACTGTGTAACAGATTGTTCAGTTTGAATACCTGTATTAACTTTCTTTTTTACCACACAGGTCCTCATGACTCCCTGACTGCAACTGTGATGTTGACTATGCATACGCAACTATGTAGCAGGTAGGTGATTGTTCAGTTTCTTTACATGTATTAACTTTCTTTTTCCACACAGGTCTTCATGACTCACTGACTCTTGCTGACTGGCTAACGATCAGTTTACTTCTCTCTCTGTGTGTCCATCTGCATCTGTGATGTTGACTATGCATACGCAACTGTGTAGCAGGTAGGTGATCGTTCAGTTTCTTTACATGTATTAACTTTCTTTTATTGCCACACAGGTCCTCATGAATCTCTAGCTGTCTGGCTAACTGTCCATCTGCTTCTTTCTCTGTGTCCATCTGCATCTGTGTGAGACTGACAATTTGTTTGCAACTGTGTAACAGGTAGGTGATCATTCAGTTTCAATACCTGTATTAACTTTCTTTTATTGCCACACAGGTCCTTATGACTCCCTGACTCTGGCTGACTGGCTAACTATCCATCTGCTTCTGTCTGTGTGTCCATCTGCATCTGTGTGAGGCTGACAATTTGTTTGCAACTGTGTAGCAGGTAGGTGATCATTCAGTTTCTTTACATGTATTAACTTTCTTTTTGTGCCACACAGGTCCTCTTGACTCTCTGGCCTTCTGGCTAACTATCCATCTGCTTCTATGTCTGTGTGCCCATCTGCATCTGTGAGGTTGTCTATTCATACGAGACTGTGTAGCAGGTAGGTGATCGTTCAGTTTCAGTACCTGTATTAACTTTCTTTTTTACCACTCAGGTCCTCATGACTCCCTGACTGCAACTGTGATGTTGACTATGCATACGCAACTGTGTAACAGGTAGGTCATCATACAGTTTCTATACATGTATAAACTTTCTTTTTTTCCACACAGGTCCTCATGAATCTCTAGCTGTCTGGCTAACTATCCATCTGCTTCTCTGTCTGTGTCCATCTGCATCTGTGTGAGGCTGACAATTTGTTTGCAACTGTGTAGCAGGTAGGTGATCATTCAGTTTCTTTGCATGTATTGACTTTCTTTTATTGCCACACAGGTCCTCATGACTCCCTGACTCCTATCCCTGAAGATGGATCCAGCCAAAAAGGGTATCTTCATCTGCATCTCTATCTGGAACGTTGGCTCACTGGCTAACTATCCATCTGCTTCTGTCTGTGTGTCCATCTGCATCTGTGTGAGGCTGACAATGTTTTTGCAACTGTGTAACCGGTAGGTGATCATTCAGTTTCAATACCTGTATTAACTTTCTTTTTTACCACACAGGTCTTCATGACTCACTGACTCTTGCTGACTGGCTAACTATCCATCTGCTTCTCTGTCTGTGTATCCATCTGCATCTGTGATGTTGTCTATGCATACGCAACTGTGTAGCAGGTAGGTGATCATTCAGTTTCTTTACATGTATTAACTTTCTTTTTTGCCACACAGGTCCTCATGACTCCCTGACTGCCTCTGTGATGTTGACTATGCATACGCAACTGTGTAGCAGGTAGGTGATCGTTAAGTTTCTTTACATGTATTAACTTTCTTTTTTGCCACACAGGTTCTCATGACTCCCTGACTGCCTCTGAGATGTTGAGTATGCATACGCAACTGTGTAGCAGGTAGGTGATCGTTCAGTTTCTTTACATGTATTAACTTTCTTTTATTGCCACACAGGTCCTCATGACTCCCTGACTCTTGCTGACTGGCTAACTATCCATCTGCTTCTCTGTGTGTGTGTCCATCTGCATCTGTGATGTTGACCATGCATACGCAACTGTGTAGCAGGTAGGTGATCATTCCGTTTCTATACATGTATTAACTTTCTTCTTTGCCACACAGGTCCTCATGACTCTCTAGCTGTCTGGCTAACTGTCCATCTGCTTCTTTGTCTGTGTTCGTCTGCATCTGTGTGAGGCTGACTATTTGTTTGCAACTGTGTAACAGGTAGGTGATCGTTTATTTTCAATACATGTATTAACTTTCTTTTTTTGCCACACAGGTCCTCATTACTCTCTGTCTGTCTGGTTAACTATCCATCTGCTTCTCTGTCTGTGTGTCCATCTGCATTTGTGAGGTTGTTTATGCATACGCAACTGTGTAGCAGGTAGGTGATCATTCAGTTTCAGTACCTGTATTAACTTTCTTTTTGTGCCACACAGGTCCTCATGACTCTCTGGCTGTCTGGCTAACTATCCATCTGCTTCTTTGTCTGTGTTCGTCTGCATCTGTGTGAGGCTGACAATTTGTTTGCGACTGTGTAGCAGGTAGGTGATCATTCAGTTTCTTTACATGTATTAACTTTCTTTTATTGCCACACAGGTCCTCATGAATCTCTAGCTGTCTGGCTAACTGTCCATCTGCTTCTCTGTCTGTGTGTCCATCTGCATCTGTGTGAGGCTGACGATTTGTTTGCAACTGTGTTTCTATACATGTATTAACTTTCTTTTATTGCCACACAAGTCCTCATGTCTCCCTGACTCCTATCCCTGAAGATGGATCCAGCCAAAAAGGGTATCTTCATCTGCATCTCTCTCTGGAACTTTGGCTCACTGGCTAACTATCCATCTGCTTCTCTCTGTGTGTCCATCTGCATCTGTTTGAGGCTGATAATTTGTTTGCAACTGTGTAGCAGGTAGGTGATCATTCAGTTTCAGAATCAGAATATCTTTATTTCACCATGTATGTTACACATACAAGGAATTTGTCTTGGTGAGAGCAACACTTATGACAAGTAACAAAAAACACAGAACACAGTCTTAAACTAAAGAAAATTGACACTAAACAATAAATAGGGTAGGGGTTAAATTAAAAAAGTAAAAAGTACTAAAGGTAATAAATAGCTGATATTTACAAGAACATCTGTACAGTGTGCAAATAGGCAGAGTGCAAAATAGCTGTTCAATCCGGTTTGGTACAGTTCAGTTGTATGTTTTGAGGTTTACAGTGGGAGGTGTCCACTGTGGTTGAGGAGCGCTACAGCTCTGGGGAAGAAGCTGCTAGCATGACGTGTTGTGCTGGTTTTGATGGACCGCAGTGTTCTACCAGAGGGGAGTGTCTGGAAGAGGTGGTGTCCAGGATGCGAGGGGTCAGATGTAATCTTGCCAGCCCGCTTCCTCATCCTGCTGGTGTAGATCTGCTGAAGTGATGGCAGGTTACATCCAATGATCCTCTCTGCTGTCCTGATGATGCGCTGAATCTCTAGCTGTCTGGCTAACTGTCCATCTGCTTCTTTGTCTGTGTGTCCATCTTCAACTTTGTGATGTTGACAATGTGTTTGCAACTGTGTAACAGGTAGGTGATCATTCAGTTTCTTTACATGTATTAACTTTATTTTTTGCCACACAGGTCCTCATGACTCTCTGGCTGTCTGGCTAACTATCCATCTGCTTCTCTGTCTGTGTGTCCATCTGCATCTGTGTGAGGCTGACTATTTGTTTGCGACTGTGTAGCAGGTAGGTGATCATTCAGTTTCAGTACCTGTATTAACTTTCTTTTATTGCCACACAGGTCCTCATGAATCTCTAGCTGTCTGGCTAACTGTCCATCTGCTTCTCTGTCTGTGTGTCCATCTGCATCTGTGTGAGGCTGACTATTTGTTTGCGACTGTGTAGCAGGTAGGTGATCATTCAGTTTCAGTACCTGTATTAACTTTCTTTTATTGCCACACAGGTCCTCATTACTCTCTGTCTGTCTGGCTAACTATCCATCTGCTTCTCTGTCTGTGTTCGTCTGCATCTGTGTGAGGCTGACAATTTGTTTGCGACTGTGTAGCAGGTAGGTGATCATACAGTTTCTATACATGTATTAACTTTCTTTTATTACCACACAGGTCCTTATGACTCCCTGACTGCAACTGTGAGGTTGTCTATGCATACGCAACTGTGTAGCAGGTAGGTGATCGTTCAGTTTCTTTACATGTATTAACTTTCTTCTTTGCCACACAGGTCCTCATGACTCTCTAGCTGTCTGGCTAACTGTCCATCTGCTTCTTTGTCTGTGTTCGTCTGCATCTGTGTGAGGCTGACAATTTGTTTGCGACTGTGTAGCAGGTAGGTGATCATACAGTTTCTATACATGTATTAACTTTCTTTTATTACCACACAGGTCCTTATGACTCCCTGACTGCAACTGTGATGTTGTCTATGCATACGCAACTGTGTAGCAGGTAGGTGATCTTTCAGTTTCAGTACCTGTATTAACTTTCTTTTTCCACACAGGTCCTCATGAATCTCTAGCTGTCTGGCTAACTATCCATCTGCTTCTTTCTTTGTGTCCATCTGCATCTGTGTGAGGCTGACAATTTGTTTGCAACTGTGTAACAGATAGGTGATCGTTCAGTTTCAATACCTGTATTAACTTTCTTTTTTCCCCCACACAGGTCTTCATGACTCCCTGACTCTTGCTGACTGGCTAACGATCAATTTACTTCTCTCTCTGTGTGTCCATCTGCATCTGTGATGTTGTCTATGCATACGCAACTGTGTAGCAGGTAGGTGATCATTCCGTTTCTATACATGTATTAACTTTCTTTGCCACACAGGTCCTCATGAATCTCTAGCTGTCTGGCTAAGTGTCCATCTGCTTCTTTGTGTCCATCTGCATCTGTGTGAGGCTGACAATTTGTTTGCAACTGTGTAGCAGGTAGGTGATCATTCAGTTTCTTTACATGTATTAACTTTCTTTTATTGCCACACAGGTCCTCATGACTCCCTGACTCTTGCTGACTAGCTAACTATCCATCTGCTTCTGTTTGTGTGTCCATCTGCATCTGTGTGAGGCTGACAATTTGTTTGAAACTGTGTAACAGGTAGGTGATCGTTCAGTTTCAATACCTGTATTAACTTTCTTTTTTACCACACAGGTCCTCATGACTCCCTGACTGCAACTGTGATGTTGACTATGCATACGCAACTGTGTTGCAGGTAGGTGATCATACAATTTCTATACATGTATTAACTTTCTTTTTTACCACACAGGTCCTCATGACTCCCTTACTCTTGCTGACTGGCTGTGTGTCCATCTGCATCTGTGTGAGGCTGACAATTTGTTTGCAACTGTGTAATAGGTAGGTGATCGTTCATTTTCAATACCTGTATTAACTTTCTTTTTTACCACACAGGTCCTCATGACTCCCTGACTGCAACTGTGATGTTGACTATGCATACGCAACTGTGTAGCAGGTAGGTGATCGTTCAGTTTCTATACATGTATTAACTTTCTTTTATTGCCACACAGGTCCTCATGACTCCCTGACTCTTGCTGACTGGCTAAGTATCCATCTGCTTCTCTGTCTTTGTGTCCATCTGCATCTGTGATGTTGTCTATGCATACGCAACTTTTTAGCAGGTAGGTGATCGTTCAGTTTCTTTACATGTATTAACTTTCTTTTATTGCCACACAGGTCCTCATGACTCCCTGACTCTTGCTGTCTGGCTAACTATCCATCTGCTTCTTTGTCTGTGTCCATCTACATCTGTGTGAGGCTGACAATCTGTTTGCAACTGTGTAGCAGGTAGGTGATTATTCAGTTTCTATACATATATTAACTTTCTTTTTCCACACAGGTCCTCATGAATCTCTAGCTGTCTGGCTAACTATCCATCTGCTTCTTTCTCTGTGTCCATCTGCATCTGTGTGAGGCTGACAATTTGTTTGCAACTGTGTAACAGATCGTTCAGTTTGAATACCTGTTTTAACTTTCTTTTTTACCACACAGGTCCTCATGACTCCGTGACTGCAACTGTGATGTTGTCTATGCATACGCAACTGTGTAGCAGGTAGGTGATCATTCAGTTTCAATACCTGTATTAACTTTCTTTTTTACCACACAGGTCTTCATGACTCCCTTACTCTTGCTGACTGGCTGTGTGTCCATCTGCATCTGTGTGAGGCTGACAATTTGTTTGCAACTGTGTAACAGGTTGGTGATCGTTCAGTTTCAATACCTGTATTAACTTTCTTTTTTACCACACAGGTCTTCATGACTCCCTGACTCTTGCTGACTGGCTAACTATCCATCTGCTTCTCTATCTGTGTGTCCATCTGCATCTGTGATGTTGTCTATGCATACGCAACTGTGTAGCAGGTAGGTGATAATACAGTTTCTATACATGTATTAACTTTCTTTTTTGCCAAACAGGTCCTCATGACTCTCTAGCTGTCTGGCTAACTGTCCATCTGCTTCTTTATCTGTGTCCATCTGCATCTGTGTGAGGCTGACAATTTGTTTGCAACTGTGTAGCAGGTAGGTGATCATTCAGTTTCAATACCTGTATTAACTTTCTTTTTTCCCCCACACAGATCTTCATGACTCCCTGACTCTTGCTGACTGGCTAACGATCAATTTACTTCTCTCTCTGTGTGTCCATCTACATTACATTTACATTTACGGCATTTAGCAGACGCTCTTATCCAGAGCGACTTACAAAGTGCTTTGCTATTTACCCAAGAAAACCTTCGCTAGTTAGAATAGGCTAATAATTCAAAAGATACCTCTAAGCTTGGACATTGCTAAACACAATACAATAAGGCGACCATAGAACTATTCGTCCAAGTACTCTCTGAAGAGGTGGGTCTTCAGTCTGCGTTTGAAGACAGCGAGTGACTCGGCCGTTCGGACACCCAGGGGCAGCTCGTTCCACCACTTTGGTGCCAGGACAGAAAAAAGCCTGGACGCTTGTCTTCCGCGGATTTTGAGGGATGGCGGGTCAAGCCGAGCCGTACTTGAAGCTCGAAGGGCTCTTGGTGCGGATCGGCTTTTGACCATTGCCATCAGATACGGAGGGGCTGGTCCGTTCTTGGCTTTGTAGGCCAGCGTCAGTGTTTTAAATCTGATGCGGGCAGCTACAGGAAGCCAGTGGAGAGAACGCAGCAGTGGAGTGACATGGCTAAATTTTGGGACATTGAAGACGACCCGTGCCGCTGCATTCTGGATGAGTTGCAGGGGCCTGATGGTGCGCAGAGGGAGACCAGCCAGAAGAGAGTTGCAGTAGTCAAGTCTGGAAGTGACGAGAGACTGAACAAGGACCTGGGTGGCCTCTCTAGAGAGGAAGGGTCGAATTCTCCAGATGTTGTACAGGAGGAATCTGCAGGACCGAGTTACGTTTGTAACATGACTTGAGAACGATAACTGATCATCCATCACTACACCAAGGCTTCGGGCTTCAGTAGAAGGAGTGACCAGTGAGTTCTCAAAGGTGATGGCAAGATCGTTTCTTGGTCCAGCAGTTCCCGGGATGTACAGCAGCTCCGTCTTGTAGGGGTTGAGTTTGAGATGGTGAGCCGCCATCCAAGACGAGACGTCGGCGAGGCATGCTGAGATACGGGCAGAAACCTGTGTGACAGACGGTGGGAAAGAGAGCATGAGTTGAGTGTCATCGGCGTAGCAGTGGTAAGAGAATCCATGAGAGGATATCACTTTACCAAGAGAGTGAGTGTACAGTGAGAAAAGAAGGGGACCAAGAACTGAGCCTTGTGGAACGCCAGTGGAGAGACTACAAGGAGCAGACGTGTCGCCCTGCCACGTTACCTGGTATGAGCGTCCCTGCAGGTATGATGCAAACCATTGCCATGCAGAGCCGGTAATTCCAAGACCGGCAAGGATAGACAGGAGGATCTTGTGGTCCACTGTGTGAAAAGCTGCGGAGAGGTCGAGAAGGATCAGAACCGAGGACAGTCTGGAAGCTTTAGCTGCATGGAGCTTCTCTGTAACTGCAATGAGAGCAGTTTCAGTAGAGTGTGCAGCTTTGAAGCCAGACTGGTTAGGGTCCTGTAGATTGTTCAGAGTGAGAAAGAGAGACAGTTGGTTGTAGACGGAACGTTCGAGAATCTTTGAGAGAAAAGAGAGAAGAGAGATAGGTCTGTAGTTGCCGATGTCCAAGCTGTCCAGAGTTGGTTTCTTTAGGATGGGCACGACTCTGGCAGACTTGAAGGCCGATGGTACATGACCTGATGACAAAGAGCTGTTTATGATAGAGGAGATAAAGGGAAGGAGGTTTGGAGCGATTGTTTGGAACAGAGGGGAAGGAACAGGGTCTAGTGGACAGGTGGTAGGATTATTGGAGGTGAGAAGATGTAGGAGGTCATCTGTGGAAAGAGGAGAGAAGCAGGTCAGAGAAGAGGGAGGAGGAGGGCAGTGCCTAGAGAGCTGGGTAGAGGCGGGGGGGGAAAGATCGGCGGATCTTGTCAACCTTTTCTTCAAAGAAGGAGACAAAATCATCTGTCGACAGGGTAGTGGGAGGTGGGGGAGTAGGAGGGTTGAGGAGAGAGGAGAAGATGGTGAATAGTTTGCGTGGGTCAGATGCAGAGGATTCCAATTTCCCCCTGTAGTAGGATGCTTTAGCGGCAGCAACTTCCGTTCTAAACCTGGAGAGAAGAGACTGATAAGAGTGGAGGTCGGAGTCATGTTGTGACTTCCGCCACTTCCTTTCAGCCAGACTTAGCTCTCTACGGTTGTTGCGGAGAACATCTGACAGCCACGGGGAAGGTGGAGAAGAATTTGCTAACCTAGGGAAGAAAGGGCAGAGAAGGTCGACAGAGGTGGAAATAGAAGAGAGGAGAGTGTCTGTAGGAGAGTGTCTGCATCTGTGATGTTGTCTATGCATACGCAACTGTGTAGCAGGTAGGTGATCGTTCAGTTTCTTTACATGTATTAACTTTCTTTTATTGCCACACAGGTCTTCATGACTCCCTGACTCTTGCTGACTGGCTAACTATCCATCTGCTTCTCTGTCTGTGTGTCCATCTGCGTCTGTGATGTTGACTATGCATACGCAACTGTGTAGCAGGTAGGTGATCATTCAGTTTCAATACCTGTATTAACTTTCTTTTATTGCCACACAGGTCCTCATGACTCTCTGGCTGTCTGGCTAACTATCCATCTGCTTCTGTCTGTGTGTCCATCTGCATCTGTGTGAGGCTGACAATTTGTTTGCAACTGTGTAACAGGTAGGTGATCATTCAGTTTCAATACCTGTATTAACTTTCTTTTTTACCACTCAGGTCCTCATGACTCCCTGACTGCAACTGTGATGTTGACTATGCATACGCAACTGTGTAACAGGTAGGTCATCATACAGTTTCTATACATGTATAAACTTTCTTTTTTTCCACACAGGTCCTCATTAATCTCTAGCTGTCTGGCTAACTGTCCATCTGCTTCTTTGTCTGTGTCCATCTGCATCTGTGTGAGGCTGACAATTTGTTTGCAACTGTGTAGCAGGTAGGTGATCATTCAGTTTCTTTGCATGTATTGACTTTCTTTTATTGCCACACAGGTCCTCATGACTCCCTGACTCCTATCCCTGAAGATGGATCCAGCCAAAAAGGGTATCTTCATCTGCATCTCTATCTGGAACGTTGGCTCACTGGCTAACTATCCATCTGCTTCTGTCTGTGTGTCCATCTGCATCTGTGTGAGGCTGACAATGTGTTTGCAACTGTGTAACCGGTAGGTGATCATTCAGTTTCAATACCTGTATTAACTTTCTTTTTTACCACACAGGTCTTCATGACTCACTGACTCTTGCTGACTGGCTAACTATCCATCTGCTTCTCTGTCTGTGTATCCATCTGCATCTGTGATGTTGTCTATGCATACGCAACTGTGTAGCAGGTAGGTGATCGTTAAGTTTCTTTACATGTATTAACTTTCTTTTTTGCCACACAGGTCCTCATGACTCCCTGACTCTGGCTGACTGGCTAACTATCCATCTGCTTCTCTGTCTGTGTGTCCATCTGCATCTGTGATGTTGACTATGCATACGCAACTGTGTAGCAGGTAGGTGATCATTCCAATTCTATACATGTATTAACTTTCTTCTTTGCCACACAGGTCCTCATGACTCTCTGGCTGTCTGGCTAACTATCCATCTGCTTCTCTGTCTGTGTGTCCATCTGCATCTGTGATGTTGACCATGCATACGCAACTGTGTAGCAGGTAGGTGATCATTCCGTTTCTATACATGTATTAACTTTCTTCTTTGCCACACAGGTCCTCATGACTCTCTAGCTGTCTGGCTAACTGTCCATCTGCTTGGTCTTGGTGAGAGCAACACTTATGACAAGTAACAAAAAACACAGAACACAGTCTTAAACTAAAGGAAAATGACACTAAACAATAAATAGGGTAGGGGTTAAATTAAAAAAGTAAAAAGTACTAAAGGTAATAAATAGCTGATATTTACAAGAACATCTGTACAGTGTGCAAATAGGCTTCTCTGTCTTTGTGTCCATCTGCATCTGTGATGTTGTCTATGCATACGCAACTGTGTAGCAGGTAGGTGATCTTTCTGTTTCAATACCTGTATTTTTTACCACACAGGTCTTCATGACTCCCTGACTCTTGCTGACTGGCTAACTATCCATCTGCTTCTCTATCTGTGTGTCCATCTTCAACTTTGTGATGTTGAGTATGCATACGCAACTGTGTAGCAGGTAGGTGATCGTTCAGTTTCTTTACATGTATTAACTTTCTTTTATTGCCACACAGGTCCTCATGACTCCCTGACTCTGGCTGACTGGCTAACTATCCATCTGCTTCTTTATCTGTGTGTCCATCTGCATCTGTGATGTTGTCTATGCATACGCATGCATATGCATACAGTTTCTATACATGTATTAACTTTCTTTTTTACCACACAGGTCCTCATGACTCCCTGACTGCATCTGTGATGTTGTCTATGCATACGCAACTGTGTAGCAGGTAGGTGATCATACAGTTTCTATACATGTATTAACTTTCTTTTATTGCCACACAGGTCCTCATGACTCCCTGACTCCTATCCCTGAAGATGGATCCAGCCAAAAAGGGTATCTTCATCTGCATCTCTATCTGGAACTTTGGTTCACTGGCTAAATTACCATCTGCTTCTGTCTGTGTGTCCATCTGCATCTGTGTGAGGCTGACAATGTGTTTGCAACTGTGTAACAGGTAGGTGATCATTCAGTTTCTTTACATGTATTAACTTTCTTCTTTGCCACACAGGTCCTCATGACTCTCTGGCTGTCTGCCTAACTATCCATCTGCTTCTCTGTCTGTGTGTCCATCTCCATCTGTGATGTTGTCTATGCATACGCAACTGTGTAGCAGGTAGGTGATCTTTCTGTTTCAATACCTGTATTAACTTTCTTTTTTACCACAGAGGTCTTCACGACTCCCTGACTGCAACTGTGATTTTGACTATGCATACGCAACTGTATAACAGGTAGGTGATCATGCAGTTTCTATACATGTATTAACTTTTTTTTTTGCCACACAGGTCCTCATGAATCTCTAGCTGTCTGGCTAACTGTCCATCTGCTTCTCTGTCTGTGTCCATCTGCAACTGTTTGAGGCTGACAATGTGTTTGCAACTGTGTAACAGGTAGGTGATCGTTCATTTCCAATACCTGTATTAACTTTTTTATTGCCACACAGGTCCTCATTACTCCCTGACTCTGGCTGACTGGCTAACTATCCATCTGCTTCTCTGTCTGTTTGTCCATCTGCATGTGTGATGTTGACCATGCATACGCAACTGTGTAGCAGGTAGGTGATCATTCCGTTTCTATATATGTATTAACTTTCTTCTTTGCCACACAGGTCCTCATGACTCTCTGGCTGTCTGGCTAACTTTCCATCTGCTTCTCTGTCTTTATGTCCATCTGCATCTGTGATGTTGTCTATGCTTACACAACTGTGAAGGAGGTAGGTGATCATTCAGTTTCAATACCTGTATTAACTTTCTTTTTCCCCACACAGGTCCCCACAGTACTCCCTGACTCTGACTGACTGGCTAACTATCCATCTGCTTCTGTCTGTGTGTCCATCTGCATCTGTTTGAGGCTGACAATTTGTTTGCAACTGTGTAGCAGGTAGGTGATCATTCAGTTTCTTTACATGTATTAACTTTCTTTTTTACCACGCAGGTCTTCATGACTCCCTGACTCTTGCTGACTGGCTAACTATCCATCTGCTTCTCTATCTGTGTGTCCATCTGCATCTGTGATGTTGACTATGCATACGCAACTGTGTAGCAGGTAGGTGATCGTTCAGTTTCTTTATATGTATTAACTTTCTTTTTTGCCACACAGATCCTCATGACTCCCTGACTGCCTCTCTGATGTTGACTATGCATACGCAACTGTGTAGCAGGTAGGTGATCGTTCAGTTTCTATACATGTATTAACTTTCTTCTTTGCCAAACAGGTCCTCATAAATCTCTAACTGTCTGGCTAACTATCCATCTGCTTCTTTGTCTGTGTCCATCTTCAACTTTGTGATGTTGACAATGTGTTTGCAACTGTGTAACAGGTAGGTGATCATACAGTTTCTTTACATGTATTAACTTTCTTTTATTGCCACACAGGTCCTCATGACTCCCTGACTCGTATCCCTGAAGATGGATCCAGCCAAAAAGGGTATCTTCATCTGCATCTCTATCTGGAACTTTGGCTCACTGGCTAACTATCCATCTGCTTCTCTGTCTGTGTCCATCTGCATCTGTTTGAGGCTGATTTTTTGTTTGCAGCTGTGTAAGAGGTAGGTGATCATACAGTTTCTATACATGTATTAACTTTCTTTTATTGCCACACAGGTCCTCATGACTCCCTGACTGCAACTGTGATGTTGACTATGCATACGCAACTGTGTAGCAGGTAGGTGATCATTCAGTTTCAGTACCTGTATTAACTTTCTTTTTTACCACACAGGTCCTCATTACTCCCTGACTGCAACTGTGATGTTGACTATGCATATGCAACTGTGTAGCAGGTAGGTGATCATTCAGTTTCAATACCTGTATTAACTTTCTTTTATTGCCACACAGGTCCTCATGAATCTCTAGCTGTCTTGCCATCTTTCCATCTGTTTCTTTGTCTGTGTTCATCTGCATCTGTGTGAGGCTGACAATTTGTTTGCGACTGTGTAGCAGGTAGGTGATCCTTCAGTTTCAGTACCTGTATTAACTTTTTTTTTTTTTACCACACAGGTCCTCATGACTCCCTGACTGCAACTGTGATGTTGACTATGCATACGCAACTGTGTAGCAGGTAGGTGATCATTCAGTTTCAGTACCTGTATTAACTTTCTTTTTTACCACACAGGTCCTCATTACTCCCTGACTGCAACTGTGATGTTGACTATGCATATGCAACTGTGTAGCAGGTAGGTGATCATTCAGTTTCAGTACCTGTATTAACTTTCTTTTTTACCACACAGGTCCTCATGACTCCCTGACTCCTATCCCTGAAGATGGATCCAGCCAAAAAGGGTATCTTCATCTGCATCTCTATCTGGAACTTTGGCTCTCTGGCTAAATATCCATCTGCTTCTGTCTGTGTGTCCATCTGCATCTGTGTGAGGCTGATTATTTGTTTGCAGCTGTGTAAGAGGTAGGTGATCGTTCATTTTCAATACCTGTATTAGCTTTCTTTTATTGCCACACAGGTCCTCATGACTCCCTGACTCCTATCCCTGAAGATGGATCCAGCCAAAAAGGGTATCTTCATCTGCATCTCTGTCTGGAACTTTGGCTCTCTGGCTAAATATCCATCTGCTTCTGTCTGTGTGTCCATTTGCATCTGTGTGAGGCTGACAATGTGTTTGCAACTGTGTAGCAGGTAGGTGATCATTCAGTTTCAGTACCTGTATTAACTTTCTTTTTCCCCACACAGGTCCCCACAGTACTCCCTGACTCTGACTGACTGGCTAACTATCCATCTGCTTCTGTCTGTGTGTCCATCTGCATCTGTGTGAGGCTGACAATTTGTTTGCAACTGTGTAACAGGTAGGTGATTGTTCATTTTCCATACCTGTATTAACTTTCTTTTTTTGCCACACAGGTCTTCATGACTCCCTGACTCTGGCTGACTGGCTAACTATCCATCTGCTTCTCTATCTGTGTGTCCATCTGCATCTGTGATGTTGACTATGCATACGCAACTGTGTAGCAGGTAGGTGATCGTTCAGTTTCTATACATGTATTAACTTTCTTTTATTGCCACACAGGTCCTCATGAATCTCTAGCTGTCTTGCCATCTTTCCATCTGTTTCTTTGTCTGTGTCCATCTGCATCTGTGTGAGGCTGACAATTTGTTTGCGACTGTGTAGCAGGTAGGTGATCCTTCAGTTTCAGTACCTGTATTAACTTTTTTTTTTTACCACACAGGTCCTCATGACTCCCTGACTGCAACTGTGATGTTGACTATGCATACGCAACTGTGTAGCAGGTAGGTGATCATTCAGTTTCAGTACCTGTATTAACTTTCTTTTTTACCACACAGGTCCTCATGACTCCCTGACTGCAACTGTGATGTTGACTATGCATATGCAACTGTGTAGCAGGTAGGTGATCATTCAGTTTCAGTACCTGTATTAACTTTCTTTTTTACCACACAGGTCCTCATGACTCCCTGACTCCTATCCCTGAAGATGGATCCAGCCAAAAAGGGTATCTTCATCTGCATCTCTATCTGGAACTTTGGCTCTCTGGCTAAATTTCCATCTGCTTCTGTCTGTGTGTCCATTTGCATCTGTGTGAGGCTGACAATGTGTTTGCAACTGTGTAGCAGGTAGGTGATCGTTCAGTTTCAATACCTGTATTAACTTTTTTTTACCACACAGGTCCTCATGACTCCCTGACTCTTGCTGACTGGCTAACTATCCATCTGCTTCTCTATCTGTGTGTCCATCTGCATCTGTGATGTTGACTATGCATACGCAACTGTGTAGCAGGTAGGTGATCATTCAGTTTCTTTACATGTATTAACTTTCTTTTTTGCCACACAGGTCCTCAAGAATCTCTAGCTGTCTGGCTAACTGTCCATCTGCTTCTCTGTCTGTGTCCATCTGCATCTGTGTGAGGCTGACAATTTGTTTGCAACTGTGTAACAGGTAGGTGATTGTTCATTTTCCATACCTGTATTAACTTTCTTTTATTGCCACACAGGTCCTTATGACTCCCTGACTCTGGCTGACTGGCTAACTATCCATCTGCTTCTCTATCTGTGTCCATCTGCATCTGTGATGTTGACTATGCATACGCAACTGTGTAGCAGGTAGGTGATCGTTCAGTTTCTATACATGTATTAACTTTCTTCTTTGCCAAACAGGTCCTCATGACTCTCTGGCTGTCTGGCTAACTATCCATCTGCTTCTCTGTCTGTGTGTCCATCTTCAACTTTGTGAGGCTGACAATTTGTTTGCAACTGTGTAGCAGGTAGGTGATCATTCAGTTTCTATACATGTATTAACTTTCTTTTATTGCCACACAGGTCCTCATGACTCCCTGACTCCTATCCCTGAAGATGGATCCAGCCAAAAAGGGTATCTTCATCTGCATCTCCATCTGGAACTTTGGCTCACTGGCTAACTGTCCATCTGCTTCTGTCTGTGTCAATCTGCATCTGTTTGAGGCTGACAATTTGTTTGCAACTGTGTAGCAGGTAGGTGATCGTTCAGTTTCTATACATGTATTAACTTTCTTTTATTGCCACACAGGTCCTCATGACTCCCTGACTCTGGCTGACTGGTTAACTATCCATCTGCTTCTTTGTCTGTGTGTCCATCTTCAACTTTGTGATGTTGACAGTGTGTTTGCAACTGTGTAACAGGCTGGTGATCATTCAGTTTCAATACCTGTATTAACTTTCTTTTTTGCCACACAGGTCCTTATGACTCCCTGACTCTGACTGACTGGCTTACTATCAATTTACTTCTCTCTGTGTGTGTCCATCTGCATCTGTGATGTTGACAATGCATACGCAACTGTGTAGCAGGTAGGTGATTGTTCAGTTTCAATACCTGTATTAACTTTCTTTTTTGCCACACAGGTCCTCATGACTACCTGACTCCTATCCCTGAAGATGGATCGGGCTAACCATGGTCTATCCATCTGCATCTCCATCTGGAACTTTGGCTGTCTGGCTAACTATCCATCTGCTTCTGTCTGTGTGTACATCTGCATCTGTGATGTTGACTATGCATACGCAACTGTGAAACATGTAGGTGATCTTTCAGGTCCTCATGACTCCATGACTCCTGTCCCTGAAGATGGATCCAGCCAAAAAGGGTATCTTCATCTGCATCCCCATCTGGAACTTTGGCTCACTGGCTAACTATCCATCTGCTTCTTTGTCTGTGTGTCCATCTGCATCTGTGTGACGCTGACCATTTGTTTGCAACTGTGTAACAGGTAGGTGATCATTCAGTTTCTTTACATGTATTAACTTTCTGTTATTGCCACACAGGTCCTCATGACTCCCTGACTCTTGCTGACTGGCTAACTGTCCATCTGCTTCTTTGTCTGTGTGTCCATCAACTATGTGAGGCTGACCATTTGTTTGCATCTGTGTAACAGGTAGTTGATCATTTAGTTTCTATACATGTATTAATTTTCTTATTTGCAGGTTATTTGGTTCCCTTGAACCCCATTTTTGCATCTGTAATGTGTGAGGCTAACTTTTCGTATGCAACTGTGTAACAGATACAGTACTGGCCAAAAGTTTGGACCCACCTTTCTTTTTCAATGCGTTTTCTGTATTTTCATGACTATTTACGTTGTAGATTCTCACTGAAGGCATCAAAACTATGAATGAACACATGTGGAGTTATGTACTTAACAAAAAAGGGGAAATAACTGAAAACAAGTTTTATATTCTACTTTCTTCAAAATAGCCACCCTTTTCTCTGATTACTGCTTTGCACACTCTTGGCATTCTCTCAATGAGCTTCAAGAGGTAGTCACCTTGTAGTGCCTTATCTGGGTTAATTAGTGGAATTTCTTGCTTTATCGATGGGGTTGGGACCATCAGTTGTGTTGTGCAGAAGTCAGGTTACTACACAGTCGACAGCCCTATTGGACAACTGTTAAAATTCATATTATGGCAAGAACCAATCAGTTAACTAAAGAAAACGAGTGGCCATCATTACTTTAAGAAATTGAGGTCAATCAGTCCGGAAAATTGCAAAAACTAAAGGTGTCCCCAAGTGGAGTCACAAAAACCATCAAGCGCTACAGCGACACTGGCACACACGAGCACCGACCCAGGAAAGGAAGACCAAGAGTCACCTCTGCTTCTCAGGACAAGGTTATCCGAGTCACCAGCCTCAGAAATAGCAAGTTAACAGCAGCTCAGATCACAGACCAGTTGAATGCCACACAGAGTTCTAGCAGCAGACCCATCTCTAGAACAACTGTTAAGAAGACCTTCATGGTCAAATAGCTGCTAGGAAACCACCGCTAAGGAGAGGCAACAAGCAGAAGAGATTTGTTTGGGCTAAAAAAAACACAAGATCTTTGGTTCCACCCGCCGTGTCTTTGTAAGACACAGAAAAGGTGAACGGATGGATTCCACATGCCTGGTTCCCACTGTGAAGCATGGAGGAGGAGCTGTGATGGTGTGGGGGTGTTTGGCTGGGGACACTGTTGGGGATTTATTCAAAATTGAAGGCACACTGAACCAGCATGGCTACCACAGTATCCTGCAGCGACATGCCATCTCATCTGGTTTGCGTTTAGTTGGACTATCATTTATTTTTCAACAGGACAGTGACCCCAAACACGCCTCCAGGCTGTGTAAGGACTATTTGACCAAGAAGGAGAGTGATTGAGTGCTGCGGCAGATGACTTGGCCTCCACAGTCACCGGACCTGAACCCAATCGAGATGGTTTGGGGTGAGCTGGACCGCAGAGTGAAGGCAAAGGGGCCAACAAGTGCTAAACACCTCTGGGAACTCCTTCAAGACTGTTGGAAAAACATTTCAGGTGACTACCTCTTGAAGCTCATTGAGAGAATGCCAAGAGTGTGCAAAGCAGTAATCAGAGCAAAGGGTGGCTATTTTGAAGAAACTAGAATATAAAACATGATTTCAGTTATTTCCCCTTTTTTTGTTAAGTACATAACTCCACATGTGTTCATTCATAGTTTTGATACCTTCAGTGAGAATCTACAATGTAAATAGTCATGAAAATACAGAAAACGCATTGAATGAGAAGGTGTGTCCAAACTTTTGGCCTGTACTGTAGATGATCATTCTGTTTCTATGACCCCCTCTCTTCCTGAAGGTGTATCTGGCCAACAAGGTTCAACTGGCAGTGTTCTCATTGTTGGAGATTTTCTTCTAAAACAGTAATTAATATCTGTCACAAAGGATAACTCAAAGGTGCCGGTGTCCTGGAGGGACCA
The DNA here is from genome assembly GCF_030463535.1 of Salminus brasiliensis. Classification (NCBI taxonomy): domain Eukaryota; kingdom Metazoa; phylum Chordata; class Actinopteri; order Characiformes; family Bryconidae; genus Salminus; species Salminus brasiliensis. The sequence continues at coordinate 10,958,286 of NC_132901.1, forward strand.
CTACTGCACGCTTCCAGACACCATATGGAAGAAGACCATTGCCAGGATGGTTGTCTCTAGTCCCATGCCCACCTACTGACGAGGGAGCATGCCGTTCAGCTGACTCATGGTGCTCCACTGCTGGCTGCAGGTTTGACGTCCGGCAAAAAAAGGCTTCATTCTCCAGGAACATTGAGAAGGTGCTATGCCAGGACTGGCCCTACCCAGTCACACCAGTCAGGTAAGTGATTTACATGATTTACTTTATTCCAATCATTCATTCTGCCATTTCTCTGCTTGTATTAAAACATTGCCACTAGTTCATAATATATCTGACAAATCTTGCAGTATCTAACCTGTGTTGGTCCAACAATAATCATCAATGAAGTCATTAGTGATAGCCACCTTAGTTCACCATGTCTAATGAATCCATAGCCCTGAATGAATCCACTCCCACATGTTTTAACTATTACAGTTTCCTTCGCAGGTCTGGTTGTGGCAGCGGCGTAGACACAATCTATGGTAAGCTAATTCTTTTTATAGTTTTTAAAACTGGTTTTGCCTAGTCTCTTTCTGTCAATCCATCTGCAACTCTGTGGCTGGCTGTCTTTCTGACTGTGCGTCTGCAACTTTATTTGGCTGTGTTGATGTCCAACACTCTTTGGCTGTCTATACATCTGTTCGTTCTGTTTAACCTGTGATGGCTGGCTGTTTATGAATGTGAAACTGACTATCTGTCTGCAACTGTGTCTGACGATCCATGCATGTGCAGTTCAGTGCAGTGTTGGTGGTCTAACCATGTGCAATGGCTGGCTGTCTTTCTGACTGTGTGACTGTTTCTGACTGTTTGGCAGTGTGTATGTTGATCTGCAACTCTGGCTGTCTGTCCATCTACAACACTGGCTGTTTGTAAATCTGTGAATCGTTCTGTTTAGACTCTGGCTTCAACTCTGACTGTCTTACCATCTGCAACTGGTTGACTGGGTGGCTGTCCATTTTAAACTGTGTGGCGCTGTCTGCATGTCCATGTGCAGCTTTGTGGCTGGCTGGCTTTCTTTCCATGTGTAATTCTCTGGCTGGCTCACTGGCTTCTTACCGTTCTGAATCATTATCTCTCTCCATCTAAAACTCTGCAATTTCTTCTGCTAAGGCTCTGGCACCAACTCTGGCTTCCTATCCATGTGCAACGCTGTCTATCCATTTGAAACTGTCTGACTATCCATTTGCAACTTTGACTGGATGTATTTATCTGCAATAGTGTCTGGCAATCTTGCTGCAACTGTGTGTGTGTGTGTGTGTGTGTCTGCATGTCCATATGCATGTGCAATTCAGTGGCTAACTTTCTTTCAATGTGCAACTCTGGCTGGCTGTCTTTCCATGTGCAGTTCTGGCTGGCTGGCTGGCTATTTATCCGACTATGCATCTGCAACTATGTTTGGCTGTGTTTGTTCCTCTGCAACTTTGTGCACCTTTCTCTGGCTGCCTGTTCATCTGCAATTCAGTTTAGACTTGCTGCAGCTCTGACTGGCTGTCAGTCCATATGCAACGCTGTTTGGCTGTCTATGTGAAACTAATTCTGCAACTGTCTGTCTATAAATCTGTTGCTCTGTATTTATTCTTCAGTCTGCAGCAGAATAATCTGCAACTGGTTCTGTTTTATCTGTCTACAAGACTGTAGCTCGCTGTCTGTCCAAAGTGAAAATGGAACATAAAGGAGCCAAGTCGCACATTCTGCAAAGCCTCACATCTACCATGATTTCAGCATAATCTGCACCAACTGACCCCATATTTCTTTCTACACAGTCCTTCTAAGCCAGGCGCTCATCCTTTGCTTAGCCTGGAGTGAACAAAGTGCCCACTATAGGGGTGGTCATCTCATCCTAAAATGACAATACGACATTATTTACATGTCTTGTTTGGCCATGCTGATGTATACTGGTGAGTTAAGCTAGATGTTTGACCTATCCTAATGTCATTGATGTGTTTTTCCCCTTTATAGGTTAACTGTGGATACTGCCGGCTCCTAGAAGACCCACTCACCAGCATCCTCATTCCCTTAGTTCCCTGTGTTCTGCTGTCTGCCATGATGGATGTCTTTCTGACTATGCGTCTGCATCTCTGGCTGTGTGCTGCTCTGGCTGTTCTGCTGTCTGTCAATCTATACCTTTCTGGCTATGAATCTGCAATTCATTCTGTTTAGACTCACTCTGGCTGCAATGCTGTCTGACTGTCTGTTGTTCTGCCACTTGTTCTAGTTTACCCGTCCACAAGTCTGTAGCTCTGGCTGTGATGTGGTAGTGTGGCTTCAAGCAGATGCGAAGGACACTTCACCACAAGGACACAGCCGAATACTTCCAGGTAAGTTCTAGTGATATTGAATTTATGCAGCAAGTCAAAGGAAAATGTATATACAAAGCTGTCCATCTGCTGCTGTGTCACTGACGCACACAATTACAGTATTGTTAAAGTCATAAAGTATATTTTAAATTAAAAGGATATGTATTGCATTTATAAGGATTTATAAACTCAAGATTGAATTAATGTAATGCCACTCTGGTAGGAAGTTTATACAAATCATTAAATAAGCTCAGGGTCATTAAATAAGTTCAGAATGCAGCGGCTTGACTGCTCACTAGAGCTTAAAATTGTGACCACATCTGTCTTATTCTCTCATCCCTGCTCTGGATTCCAGTTAAATTCCACGTTGATTATAAAATACTCCTTCTGACTTGAGTCTCTCGATTGTTTGCTTGTCCCCACAGCATCTTGGAGAACTTCTTAAACCCTACAACCAGTAACGTACATTTCTTTTGCAGGATTCTGGACCACTATCAGTTTCCCACTTCAGAACACCAGTCTACACATACTCCTAAATCCCTTTCTTATTTTTCTTCTTTCTCCTTGTGCTGTGCTGAGCTGCTCGCTGCTGACGTGAGTCCATTCGTTGTTGGGTGCTGGTGCCTACCCTCTGGGTCAGCCTTGTCCCACTGTAAATCCCCCTATTTTGAGGAGGATGGGTTACCTTTTTGCGTCTTAACTTGTGTACATATGAGGTTTTACATTATTATTATTATTTTTTTTTTTTTTTTAATTACCACAAATGTATAAAACCCTGCTTTCACGTTGTCGTGTACAATTTTGTAGAATTCAGTCTACTGTAGAATAAGTCTATAACATAAAGCATGGAGAAGGGGTGCAGACTTTCCAGCTTGACTGTATGTAACTCAGACTGTATGTACTTGATCAATAATCAGTGTATTCTGTACAGTTCTCTTACTTCAAATGACCTGAGTGACATTTTCATTGTTAGGATTTTAAGGTGCATGTGATCAGATGATATGACCATCTGAAGAGTCAATGGCAACGGCTGGCAAATAGTCATCCTGACTTCTTCCTACGTTAACAACACAGCCTTAGGTGTGAGCCTAGCGCCGCCTTGGCTGCCTGCGATGACTCTGACACGCCACACTTAAACTTTTAGCTCTGAAGGACAAAGACTGTGACAGGAGAATTCCTGACTCAGCATCCTTTGAACAACCGCATTGCACTGATTGTATTGCTCGCTTCCCACCACCTACAAGATCTGACCCAGGACGCTTTGTTTCAGTAGTGGTGGAACAGAAGTGGATTTGTAGGTTTGGAATGCACCCAGAACAGGATTGAACTCTGGACTATTTAGAACACTTTCTGAGTAAAATGACCCAGAACATTGTGCACCCTTGACCTCCTTTCAGGCCCCCAGGAATCTGGTTCCTATCCTTTTCACACACAAGGACAATGCATCACCTAATGTTTTTTTAGTCAATCATACCGATGTCTCTTGTGAGTTTCTGTGTTCAAAACAGTGTTGCATCCAAACTGGCTGAGCTGTTCTCACGTTCAAGACTCTTACCAGCACTACTTTAGGAAATGACAGCATGTGGTTGTTCTTTGTAGCTTTTACAGCCACAGTGCTTCAGGACTGAAATAAGGGGTGAGGACACCAGTCTTACGGGGTGATAGAAATCCATGTTTGGTAAATGGAAAATGTTTATGGTCTCGGCGCTGATTATATGGATTGCAGTGCTTGTGCTCAGTGTCTGCTGTATTATCCTGTGCATTTGAGGCCTTATTCTCTGAGTGGTAGATATGTCTTTCTATGAAAATGTGTTTTGTCCACAATTCTGTCTCTACTGTAATGACCTTGATGATTTCTACCCGTGTCATTTGTACAGTAAGTCCTGTGCCAAAAGAGGCCTGTGTTTAGGGAAGGACCTTGTTTTATCTAACATGTGTGGTTTTTTTTTGTTTTGTTTTTTTTTATTTATTTATTTATTTATTTATTTATTTTTCTTCAGCTTGCCGTGATCTGACGGCCACTCTACCTCTTGGATCTCCTAACCCCTTGTTTTTCCCTCCTTTCTGTTTTTTCTCTCTCTCTCTCGCGCTGTACCATGTATTGAGATGCCCAGTTCCAGCTGTTCCATCCTTGTACCACCAGACCTGGCTCTCTACTACCCTACTGCCCACTGTCCTGCTCTGGAGCCTCGTGTTGATTCATCCTCACCTGTCTGGACTTTAACATTTCACTCACGGTTTCATCTTTAATGGCTTGACGGCGCATTTCCATATTCTCTTAATTCAGTATTGATTTCTTGTTTTTATTCCTGGGTTTTATTCTAGGTATTTATACCCAGATCTCTGTAAAGCTGCTTTGTGATGACATTCGTTGTGAAAACTGTTTTATAAATAAAATTTATGCTTTTTTCCTTTTATCAGTTTAGTTTTTGCCAATGTTTCAATGTCACTCCCTTTTCCTATTATTTATTACTTGTTGACACTTTGAACGTACAGCTGAGTGATGACGCCAACTGCGTGTACTTTTCTGCTTTAGAGAAACTGGGGCTGTCAAAGCTTGTATATCATATATACTCTTCTATATTCTGAAAGCAGTGTGTGCAGTCTTTAATCCCTTTTTTTCCACTTAAATGTATTATTATGAATATTATAACATTTGCTGTTGCTTTACTTTAAATCATTCTTTGTGTGTTTATTATAGTAGTCTACTGGTTATAGAGTAAGTCTCTATGTATGCCAGACTATGTAGAAGAAAATTTAACCTGAACTGTTCACTAATGCTGATTAGAGGTTTCTGATTGAATACTCACAGCAGGAAGATCTTACTCCGGCTAAAGGCCAGTATATTAATTATGAATTACTCCAGTGGACTATATATATATATATATAATAAATTCAGTATGGGAGTAAAAGGGGAACACATTTATTTACACTGCTATGGTAAATTGATCTTTAGTCCTTATCTTGTGTTTGTTATATCCTCTCTCTAATCTCATCCTGAACTGAATTTAGAGCATCTGTTAACTGATGATTTTGGAAAACCTCTAAAGTAAGCTTTAAAATACTTGGAAATCGACTCAAAGGTCGAAGGTGGGATGAGAAGAACCAGATCTCAAAACAAAAAATATGTGAAAAGCTGGATGAAGTTCAGTTCATGACCGTCATGAAAAGGGAGAATGACGGTCTGTAAACAGAAGACTTGATAAATCTGTAAGGGGTGGCTCTAGGGCAAGGCCTCCCCCTGCCACCAGGGGGAGGCCTCGAGTCACCCCAGCCAGTAATTGAGCCCAATTCCCTACACCTGGGCAGTAGGTTATATAGGCACACAGATCCAGTTGCCCCGCTGCTGGATCTTTTGGCTCTGGTGGTCTGTGTGTCAGTCTATGGGTCTCGAGTGGAAGGCTGAGTGTGTGTCACTCCCGAGTCTGTCTCCCGGTGTCTGTGCAGTGTGTGTGTGTGTGTGTGCGTGTAGCACTCATACACTTGTGTACCAGAGGAAGGCAGGAGTGTCCGTCTTCCCTGGTGTGTGTGTCTGTGTGTGTGCGTGTAGCACACATACACTCGTGTACCAGAGGAAGGCAGGAGTGTCTGTCTTCCCTGGTGTGTGTACCCATGTGTGTGTGTGTTTGCACACATACACTAGTGTTACAGAGGAGGGCAGGAGTGTCTGTCTTCCCTGTAACTTCTCAGTTTTCTTGTTTCTTTAGGGAGATCCTTTTGCCCTTCAGTTGTATTTCCCTCTAGAGTTAAAGAGGTAGCCAGTTCTCCCCTGGCGTCCTTTGTTTTCCCGCCTTTATTTCGCGTTAGACGCGACGTCTCCTCATTTATAAAACCCACCCCCATTACAAAATCTGTAGAATCCTTACTTGAAGTGGATGTTTAAATGCACTGGAACTAAAGAAACTAACTCTCTAGCTGGTCTCTGTGGCCTAGACCTTGCAAAGGCTCGTGGGAGGGTGCAGGGAGATTGCCTCTCCAAGGCCAGGAGATAAGAACTAATTAACTGCATTTTAAAACTGCCGTTATATTTAATATATGCCGGAGTTGATCATTTAGACACAACAGTCTATAAGACGTCTAAATTAAACAGCCCATAATGTTGCGTATTAATGATCTTCAAATGCTGCCATGGAGTTTCAGTTCATAGTTTCTAAAATCTAGATTTTAAAATGAAATTCAGGAAAACAACTTTTTTTTTTTTTTTTTTTTGTCATTTATCATATTTCAGATTAAATTCTATATATTTGTCTTTTTCCACATGTTGTCCACATCTGTCTTTTTCTGGTGTTTTCCTTCATGTTAATGAAGTTTTAAGAATGTTTTAGGAAGTCAGTGTGTTTTAACTCCTTATCCTTTGATCTGGATCTGGATTCTCGTTGGGAAATGAGGACTGTTTATTCCACTCATTATGGAACTTGTAAAGGTGAAGGTCACTTTAGGTCAGTTTGAAACCACGTTAAGGTCATTTTTTCCAGGCCTCCTCATACTGTGGTTATTAGCACAACAAAACGGAGACAGTTCAGGGTAAAGAGACACAAGTAGACAATTCAGTTCAGTTTCACAGAGATTCACTGATTCAGGATGAAAAGCGACACAGCAGCGCCACCTACAGGTCAGATATCATATCTGCAGCAGCAGCTCCAGTCATAGACTGAGAAGAAGAAGCCAACCATCATTTCCTCACTTATTAACGAGGCTAATTGTCTCATCACATTAAATATGTGAATATTACCATTGTTATTATTGTTAATATAATAATGACAACCACAATAATACTTTCCTTTTATGTATTACAGATGTGATGTTTATAATAATAATAATAATAAATAATAATTTATTAGTTACTGTCATGTCTGGTCAGACGTGGCATTGAACACAAGGAAACACTTGCAGGGATGGACGATGCAAGACTTTAATGTAACCTGGGCAAAAGTAAACAGACACAACAAAGCAAAGCACAGCCGGGGGAACAGCAATCTAATGGACAGAACCAGAAAGAAAATCAAAACCTGAGAACTCAAACTGGACACAGTAACGCAGCCGGGACTGGGAGGAAGCTTAGCAGTATTCAGGAAAACGAGAAACACCTCAAACAAAAGCAGAACACTAGACGGAGCTTGAGCCAGGAGAAAGAACAATGAACAGAAACCTGGAAGCAGCAAAAACCAACAAACCAAAACAGCGAAGCAAGACTTCAGATTAACAATATTAACAATTATTGAAGCATCTGAAATCATCAACACTGGAAGCACATGAATAAACATGAGCTGTTTATTAGCTGTTAGTGAACAGTAATGAGCCGGTGCAGTACTGTGTAAGTCAGAGATCACCTTTTACTGATTTACTCTCCAGTCAATACGACCATTAAGATATTTCCTTTAGCCAGTAACGGCTTCTTGACCGCTCATCAAGTCAAGTTTGATTATATATTAAGTTTGAGGCTTTTTTCAAAAGCAGCTTCTACAGAAATCCGTGTCCGAGCCTTTTTTGAGAAAGCTGAGGGCAACAGTGGCAAGAAAAAACTCCCTCAGAGCAAGAGGAAGAAACCTTGAGAGGAACCAAGACTCAAAAGGGGAACCCATCTTCCTCTGGTTGACACCGGATCCAAAACAAGAACACAGTAAATCCAATTAGGAGAAAGAATGGTCCGCCCCCTCTGGCTATGCCCCTCCCACTCTACAGTTCTCTGTGTCACTGGCTCCAGATCCACTTAGCACACCTGAGTCTTGTTAGCCAGACAGCAACTATAGCCTCACAGGAAGCTGAACCAGCACAACGTCTCAAGCCTCATCCTGAGTTTAGAGCTGAGCGCTCTGTTGAGGTGTGGTTTGCTATGCAGAGGAGGTATGGGAGGCAACTCTCAGAGTCTGGATCAGAGGCAGAAGAGCTTTGAGTCACAGGTGGACCAACAATGCCTGCACACTGATCTGGAGACTGTGTCTAACTTCCTCTGACCTTCTTCTGTATTTCCTCTCACTTCCTCAGACTTTTTGACTGGCCTCCGACTTCCTCTAACTTTCAATGAGTTTCCTCGGTCTGTCCTCTGACTCTCTATTACACTCTACAGTTTCCTTTGACCTTCCTCTGACACCCTCACTTCTCTGACTCCCTTTGACTGTTCTCTGATTTTCTCTGAGCTTCATTAGACTGTTTCTGTTTCTGTTGACTTTCCTCTAGTCTCCTCTACAGCTGCAGGTGGTTTGAGGGCCTCTAGTTCACTTCCGGTTTGGAAGCTTAAGGCCCAGCTGATTCACCAAATTCATCAGGCACTACTTATCTGTGCAGGAGTGAATGCAGCTGGACTCTGAACTGGACTATCTGGTTTGTTCAAACCTCTAAGAGTATTTTTATTGAATAAGATATGTAACACAGCTGAATTTTTGAAACACCAAACTTAGTAAACAACCAGCTCTGTAACTGTTAGAATTTGTTACACCCCTGCTGACAATGATAGCCACTGCTGCTTGACCACAGGGCACTTTTCACTACTCACCAATGATCTTTCTCCACGCTGACAAAAGCTTTTTTGTAGGATGAAGCTGCATCCCGATCATGAATGGCATCCTGCAGAACTTCTGTCTGAAGTATTGACAGCAGTGTTGTGATGTCACTATTAAGTGTTCTGATTTTTCCTGACTGTGATGTCACTACTAGGAGTTCTGATTGTGATGTAATAATGGCTCTGACTGTGACATCACTGTAACACTACTGACATCACAGTTACACTACTGTGACATCACTGTTATACTGCTGTTACACCATTGATAAACTACTTTGACACTACTGTGACATCACTATGACACTACTGACATCATCGTTACACTACTGTGACATCACTATGATACTATTGTGACATCACTGATACACTACTGTGACAACAGTGAAACCACTGTGACAACACAGTTACACTCCTGTGACATCACTGCGACACTTCTGTGACATTACAGTTACACTACTGTGACACTACTGTGACATCATAGTTACACTACTGTGACATCACAATTGCACTACTGTGACATCACTGTTGTACTGCTGTTACACCATTGATACACTACTGTGACACTACTGTGACATCATAGTTACAATTGTGGTGGAAAACCTTATTTCTGCCTGTCTGCTCTGAGCTCGCCAGGGTCTGCAGGAGCCTTTATCATCACTGGGCTTTACCCTCACCCGCTCAGCAATGTTTGACCAGATAGCCTTATATGGTATAAACAGGCTATACATTTATCTGTTACTTGCATGAGAACCTTCCCAAGAATTTGACCCCACTGACCCTGTCTGGTTCCTGTTTATGGGGGTCATTCTAAGGTATGTGCTGACCGGAGAACTTTCAGCTCTCCACTCGTCTCGCGTCCGCTTCTGCTTATCATTTGTGTCAGAGTGCAATCGCACCCGGGCAAAGATAGGCAGAGACAGCACATTTCTGTTTCCCACTCGTTTTCAGGCATTTTCTTCTTCTACCTGTAGAATCAGTCCATTCCCGAGTTTTATCTAATATGCAAATCTAGTCCACTTCTACATGCATGACAGCTCAGCACTGCTGAATCTTTAACTCCGGCTACTTGCTCAAATGGAGAGGTTGAGAGGTGGGAAACTTCTGATGGTCAAAGTTTACATGTAGACGACTTTAACATAAACTGTGACACTGTATTATGACACAGTAGTGGTCCCATGGTGCATTGGGGTATCTTTTAAGTTTGTATCTGGTTAATCAGAATGGAATTTTGTAGTAGATTTGTTAAGCATAGCTCACTTGTGGTTGTTTGTGTTCTAATAGACATTTTGGTGTGGTTGGTTTGGTGATTGTGAATTGTTTTTGGGTAATCGCCCTCATGATGTTACCTAAGCAGACATAATACCTCCGGACTGGATTTGGAATTAGGGGGTATTTGTAATGTGGTGCTCACCTACAGCGGGGTTTGAAGCCAGGCCGTCGTGTTGGCGGGCCGGCGCGCTACTAAGTGAGCTCAGAGTGGGTCTTTTACAATCTGTCTTGGTTCTATGATTAATGCTTTTGATCGGGTGGATGCAATACTGCCAGACCTTCATTTAGGACTGAAACCATGACCGATAATAATGGCTCTGACGGTGATGTCACTATTAAGTGTTCGGATTTTTCCTGACTGTGATGCCACTATTAGGAGTTCTGATTGTGATGTAATAATGGCTCTGACTGTGACATCACCGTAACACTACTGACATCACAGTTACACTACTGTGACATCACTGTTATACTGCTGTTACACCATTGATAAACTACTGTGACACTACTGTGACACTACTGTGGCATCACTGATACACTACCGTGACATCAGTGTTAAAATGATGTTACACCATTGATACAATACTGTGACATCACTATGACACTACTGTGACATCATAGTTACACTGCTGTTACACCATTGATACACTACTGACATCACAGTTACACTACTGTGACATCACTGCGACACTACTGTGACATTACAGTTACACTACTGTGACATCACAATTGCACTACTGTGACATCACTGTTGTACTGCTGTTACACCATTGATACACTACTGTGACACTACTGTGACATCATAGTTACAATTGTGGTGGAAAACCTTATTTCTGCCTGTCTGCTCTGAGCTCTGCATGGTCTGCAGGAGCCTTTATCATCACTGGGCTTTACCCTCACCCGCTCAGCAATGTTTGACCAGATAGCCTTATATGGTATAAACAGGCTATACATTTATCTGTTAGTTGCATGAGAACCTTCCCAAGAATTTGACCCCACTGACCCTGTCTGGTTCCTGTTTATGGGGGTCATTCTAAGGTATGTGCTGACTGGAGAACTTTCAGCTCTCCACTCGTCCTCGCGTCCGCTTCTGCTTATCATCTGTGTCAGAGTGCAATCGCACCCGGACAAAGATAGGCAGAGACAGACAATAACAGTGTGGACAGACCCTGGTACTACATAGATAAATAATACGTTGCAAGAGGTGACCAAGGTCACTTTACATATCACTGAATATGCATTAACGATTTAGGTATTGATTATGAATCATCAATAACTTCCATTACATTTCCCCCCTTTGATTCTTAATCAACACTCAAACATTAGTTTCATCTGCAAACAGCTTCTTCAATCCCAACTCTTCTCCTGGTTCTTCTGGCTCAACCGTGACCTGAAGAAGTTGATGTCGTGCTTGGATCCGGCGAAACAGAGTTTCAATGATGCAGTTACACAGTAAGGGTCCACAGCAAAGCAGAAGCCCTAATAACACGAGGATGGGCAATATCATGAGGAATACACTGCGTAAGCTAGCTAGAATAGATCCCCAATTCCAAGCTGGATCAGCTCCTTGTTCTTCATTCCTGATACAGTGCGCATATGGCGCAAAACCATGCTGATGTTACCCTCCTAAGCATCGTTAGGAGGAATATACGTGCAGCAGTGTTCACCAATCATGCTACAGACCCCTTTCCTTTGCTAGGAGTAAATCAAGTGCCATGCGATTCTGTGCAGTCATTTATCTCAATGCTGTTAGTTCGGACCTTACTCCTTCCATCCCCTCAATGGTCTGGTTTACAAATGTAGCTAATCTATAGTGAACTTTATTGAGGTCTCTACATAAGGCCACTACCCCATACATTGGAACCATAATTTCAGCAAATTGTTCTCCTTCAGTGGTTCATTTATGCTCGTTGGGTACAGATAAGTTCTTCAGTGCATTACGAAGAGTACGAGGATAAGGATGCATGGAATACAGAGTTATATGTGCACTCAAACGCACCAAAGCACAGCGGCCCCGCTGCAGTTTGGGCAAATACAGCATTAGCCTATGGCCACAGTGCCAGTACCAATCAGGTATCCAAATATTTATGTCTGTACTATAGGTGACCAGGCCCCGAGAGTTAGAGGCTAGGTTCACAGTACTATAGCATTGGCTAGGGTTTAAACCCCTTTGCCAACTGCTAGTGTGGTTACCCGGGAGTCTGATACACTCCTCACCTCCTTCTGGTAATTCCTTGCACTCGTTAGATGACATCCGTATCTGGGTTGTCACCTGGGAGGCACCTGAGCGCTTGAAGCAGATTATTCTGAGCTGAATATCTGCATCCGGGTGGCCCCTTTCCCTTTAAGGAACTGGTAAATCTCCTTTGCACTCACATAGGTATGGTTAAGCCAAGTACTATTCACTGTCTCATATGAGTCTGGATGTATTTAAAAAACAAATGGATCAACTGAGGCGTGTGGCATTAGAGCACAAGCATAACCAGTATTGTTCACACCTGATGTATGGGCTGTGAAATTTACATACTGCCAAAAGACATTCTTCCCTGGGTGTCTAAGTAAACTTCGTCAGAGCCATCAGAATCATATTTAGCAGTTAGGAGATATAGTGTCCCTATGATTGCCAGACAGCCCAATACTGCTGCCGTCATTGCTAGCCCTTTGGGGTTGATCATCCTCATGCTGCTGTCTCTTCCGGTGTAGTTGGGGCCTTCTTGCAGTGAGTGTGATGTACATAAGTCCCTCATCCTTCCACTTTTACGGCCGTGTGAGTCACTAGGAGCACCTGGTGGGGTCCGGTCCACTTTGGTTGGTTCCACCTTCGTCTGCGGAGGTCCCGTATCAGCACCCAATCACCTGGTTTGTGGTCATGGAAGGGCTGGTCAGCTGGTTGAGGCAGCACTGCTTTCACCTGTTTAGACACAGACAGAAGCGTCTCATACAAAACGCAATATGCCGTGAGAGAATGGTCAAATAACTTATTGTCCAGTGGGGGTGGACCTAATCCCGTATTGGGAGGCCTGCCAAACACTATCTCAAAGGCACTGAGACCAGTTCTTTTTTTGTGGCCTGGTTCTACTTTGCCAGAGAACCAGGGGGAGGCACTTAACCCAATTAAGGCCTGTCTGTTGTGTCATTTTTGCAAGACCATTTTTAATGGTTCCATTTGCTCTTTAAACTGCTCCTGCTCTTGCAGGATGAAAGTTACAGTGTTTTCTCATGTCTATCCTTAAGTACATGGTGTGCCATTGTCACTTGAGATGCGTTGTGGCAGACCCCACCTGGGGATTATTCCTCTGAGGAACGTTTTTGCCACTGCTTCGCCATCCTGAGTACCTGTGGGGAAAGCTTCAACCCATTTACTGAACATACATACACAGACCAGGAGAAAGCATTTCCCTTCTGATGGTGATAATTCCACAAAGTCAATCTGCCAGTGCTGAAATGGCTCTGTCGCTGGGGAGTGACCCACAGACTGTTGTGACAGAGGTTGTGTGTCTGTGTGTGTTTTGTGCGTACGTGAGACAATTAGAACAAAATTGAGTGAGTGTAGAGAGTCCGGGTGCATACCAGTGTCTTGTTATCATATTCATTATCCCCCCTTTGTTCATGTGACTCCTCCCATGAGCAATAGAAATGAACCCTTTCATGTATGCTTTCGGGAGACATGGTCTACTTGTTGCAGTGTGTATCCACACATTGTTTTGTTTGACACACCCTGATTTAGTCCACTGAGCTTTTTCTGCTGCAGTGGCAGTAGATACAATTTCTTGCAGAGTGGGTTTCTCTTGGTCTGTTACAGAAAGTTGTGCGGGGGCGACAGGCACTGCGCGTGCTGTGCATTTGGCCACATGGTCTGCAAAGGCGTTTCCCTTGCTGACAGGATCATCTGCTGAGGTGTGCACTGCGCATTATAGTATGGGGGTTTGGTACTTCAGGTGCTCGAGCCTGAACTGCAGCATTTACTGCCTGCAGGTCCTGAACAAACCTCCACTCATCCCGGCCGGGTTTCTTAACTGGAAAAATTGGTGTCCTAACTGGTGAATCTGGACATGGCACTATGACCCCTGCCTCAAGCAAAGCTTGAAATATGAGTCTAAAACTGTCAACTGCTTCAGGTTTTAAGGGGTACTGAGCTTGTCTGGGTCTATATGTGGATTTTGGTTGGAATGGATACTGGTTCACAGTCTTTAATCAATCCCACATCATGCTTACTAGAAGCCCACAGCCGAGGAGGAAGCGAAGCTAGCTCCAATTCCTCCTCTTCTGTGAGTGTGGCAGCCTGAATCAGTGGAGGTGAGCCAAACAACTCCACTGTTCGCTCTGATCTCAGCCTGTACTGAAAGGGACACATTCACGTTTTTGTGGAAGCGCTATACTGCACATTGGGGCGCTCAGTATTGGCCCAATCATTAGCCCTGGCCACCCTCAAGGCCCATGGCCCGATATCTCGCCACGGGAGGGTGTGTTTAAATCTGGCCAGGGAGGAATTTCCCACTGTGAACAACGCATCCTGCTGTTTTGTTAGTGAGACTAGGGCAGCTGCTATCTTATCATTCCATATCAGAGATGTGGTTTACAAAGGCTCTACCTCTGGTTTGAAGAAGTGTTTTTCATAATCATGATCAGGGCCTTGGCTTATATGTGAAGGGATTAGTCACCAACCTCTCTGCCTCTGATAGAAAGTGTCTAACAATCTCCTCCTGCTCATCAACACTACACCACATGTAAGCATATCCCGGAACCCCTGACGCTACCTGTACCATGCATGGTTGTTCTGAAAAATCTACAGCTAATCCCTCAGGGGAGCTGATTAGGGTACACCCTAGTTTACTTATCAAATCTCTGGCCAGTAAATTCACAGGACAAACAGAAGACATCAAAAAACAATGCGAAAAAGTTTTCCCATCTAGGGAACATTGGAGAGGCACAGACACCTTTTCTCTAACCACTTCTCCCCCTACCACTATTAATGCTTGGGATTTTCCCTTTTGTATGTTGTTAGTCCTAATCACTGAGTGGCCCGCCCCGCTATCTACCAAAAATTCCAAACTCTTCCCTTCTACAATCAAAGTCAATTTCGGCATACTTAATGATCATGTTGTAAGCTGTTGCACTAATGAAAGATAGGAAGAAGAAGAAGGTACTTCCCTTTTTTGTCCTATTCCTCGGCCTCCCCCGCGTGAAGCGTTAGTGGGGAGGGCTGCAACTTGCTGTACCATCGTCCTCCTACTTGTCAGGGCCGACCCTGACTAGACTAAAGGCAGCTTCTATCAAGTCCTTTTCAGTCCAATAGCGATGTACTAAGAGGGGACCCTCTGGTCCAGACACCATAGGGAAAGAGCCACTTAGGGCTTGAACTGCAGTGAAAACTTCCCCTTGGTCAGGTGGACCCTTGAAGGGTGTATGGAGGAGGAAGAGGAGGCGCTGGTTCAGGTGCTGCTTCAGGCTGGTTCTGGTTTTCCGCTGGTCTTCTTGGCTGGGCGGCGTTGAGGTCAGACATTAGTTTAGTTTTACCCCCCTCCATCTTTTCTCTCTCTGTCTGCCTGCACTCTGCTTCTTCTATCCAAAATCCAATCACCCATTACATATTTGCTTTATGTTTTGCACAATGTTTAATCACTGCTTGTCTCACTCTATCCTTAAACTTATACAGATATTTCACACTGAGACTCCCAGTAGTTGGAAATCTGAAATATTTTATCCACAATGGGACATACATTACACTATCAGTGCCATAATCCTGGCTCACCTGACTAAAGAGTGAACATTTGGGTTAAATGTAATTCCTAAGCTAACTGGGATCCCATCTTGTTCTCTCACTTGATTTAGCGACTCAGAGTAATTTAGCCCCAACAACCACGTCTCACCTCCCTTTGCCTGCTCATTCTATATTTGGTACCCTGTACCTAAAACTATTAGCACTCCTTCCCACGGTGCGGACCTATTACTCTAATGACACATCTATCAATAGAGGACTCACTATGAGGAGGCTACTCTTTCACTATTGTTACTCTAGTGATACATTTACCACTAGAGGCCTCGCTATGACCAGGCTAGTCTTTCACTCTAGTGATACATTTACCACTAGAGGCCTCACTATGGCCAGGCTAGTCTTTTACTCTAGTGATACATTTACCACTAGAGGCCTCGCTATGAGCAGGCTAGTCTTTTACTCTAGTGATACATTTACCACTAGAGGCCTCACTATGACCAGGCTAGTCTTTTACTCTAGTGAAACATTTACCACTAGAGGCCTCGCTATGACCAGGCTAGTCTTTTACTCTAGTGATACATTTACCACTAGAGGCCTCACTATGACCAGGCTAGTCTTTTACTCTAGTGATACATTTACCACTAGAGGCCTCGCTATGACCAGGCTAGTCTTTTACTCTAGTGTTACATTTACCACTAGAGGCCTCGCTATGACCAGGCTAGTCTTTTACTCTAGTGTTACATTTACCACTAAAGGCCTCGCTATGACCAGGCTAGTCTTTTACTCTAGTGTTACATTTACCACTAGAGGCCTCGCTATGACCAGGCTAGTCTTCACTTGTTACACTGTCATGTAACTAAACTTCATCCAGGACGGAGTGCTCAAAGGAAGGTGGAGGGGAATTAAATTTTCTGAAATAATTATTCTGTCACTCACCACCACCAATGTTCGTAGATGAGGCTTGGATTGCAAGCGGAGGGACGATCAGTCACACTCACCCCCGCGGCACTTCTACCTTGCTTTGTGGGATTTTCCCCTGCTTTTGGGTCCAGCCTCTGCCAGAGAGCGTCCTCTCCCCTCCGCTGCACTCCGTTGCTCATCCTGTTTGTGACGCCAAATTGTGGTGGAAAAACCTGTGACAGAAGAAACACTGAGTCTCTGAGTCAGTATCAAAGTGAGTAACAAATTTATTGAGAGAAGTACAAAGCAAAACCTTAGTTTCTGCCTGTCTGCTCATACGCTTTGGGCCCCCCCTGTATGAGTGGTACAAGAATACTTACTCTAAAGGGTCTCCCTAATTCCCACAATGCAGTCGCAGGCACTGGAAGGTAAAGGCTGCAGAGGGCTTTGGTCTACATTACATAAAGATCTGCATTCCCAATAGCCTTCAGCATGCAGATACACCAGTGCAGTGTCGTACATCTTCCTCAGCTGAACAGATAAAAGACAAGGTTAAACTATCATAGTACAGATCCTTACACACAGCTACAGGGCTAGCTAGAAGGGTTCTGAGAAAGGAAAGGAAACCACACTTTATCACCACGGCAGTACAGTGGAATTTCACCTTCGTGTTTAACCTATCCGTGCCACACACTACTGTCTACCTACCCAAGATCCAGTCTATAGCATTCTGGTCAAAGCCGATGTTTTGTAGTCTCTTTTAAAGTAGGAAATGATCAACTGTATTAAAGGCTTTTAGAAACTGTGCTATGCTTTTCTCTAAAACCAGATCGGCAGTCTGAAAGGACTGAATTTACAAGGTTAAATGCCTCGAGCTGATCATTCACGAAGCATTCTAAAATCTTGGCCAAGCGTGATAGTTGTGATATTGCTCTAAAATGATTAAGATCTGAAGCATCACCTTCTTTGTGGAGTGGAATTACATGTGATGTTTCCTAGATACTGGGAATTCTGATTACTGTGATGTCACCATTGATACACTACTGTGACACTACTGTGACATCACAGTGATGCTACTGTGACATCACTGATACAATACTGTGACATCACAGTTACACTACTGTGAGGCTACTGTGACATCACTGTGACACTACTGTGACATCACTGTGACACTACTGTGACATCACTGTGACGCTACTGTGACATCACAGTTACACTACTGATATTTAGTAGATATATTTTTAAAACAATTTGTATTTAAGGTTAAAGAATGATCTTTTTTATTGTCAGTGTGGTATTTAATTTTTTTTTTTGTAGGGGTCAGTAATATTCACCTGTGGACATCTGAAGTGACTAAGGATGATATTAAAGAGGAGACTACACTGGCCCAGGCGATGTCGTAATATACTCTGCTGCCATCCCAATGAGGCGCGACCCTCAGGCTTACAGCAGACTCACAGCGCTAAACCGCCGGATGTCCAAGTGGTGTTCAGGATATCATGTGGGCTTCATAGACAACTGGATAAAGTATGAGGACAAGCCTGGTTTTATAGGCAGGGATGGTGGAGTCCACCCCACGCGGGAGAGTGCTGCCTTACTTTCATGCAGCAAAGCCCACAGTCTTTTAGTTAGTCTGCAGAGTAGAGTATTCCTCACTCAGGTTCAACCATATTGAAAAAAAAATAATAAATAATAATAAATAAAAACTTATAAGCAAGTCAGTGGCAGCTGTGGCAATGAAAAACTTCATCAGAGCAAGAGGAAGAAATCTTGGGGGAACCAAGGCTCAAAAGTTAAAGATTACCCTATCCTCTTCTGGTGGACAACAGATAGTCTCTGAAATGCTGTTTGCCTTGGTGCTACCTTGGCCCGACTATCCACGCTTTTTTGCTAAGTTAAGAGGGTTATGGTAAATAAGGTGAATTTAACAGTAAGAGAACAAAGGAGAAACTGGTCCAGAAGGCAGGAACACACCGCCACTACAACCAGTTCTGCACAGGTTACTGTAACAGCTAAAACCTGAAGCAGTAGTTTTATTATTTATTACATTTGTTTACCCCATGTTTCAAAGATGGAGAGAAATTACTTACAGTAATCAGTGACTATTTTATTTAAACAAAATAGGCCAATTGCAAAAGGATTGCTTTTCACTGTAAAAGAAGTGCAGCTATTCCCTTAATGATGAGCGAATATGAGGCTGACTATCAACAACACTGTGTTATGCTCTCAAGTACAGAAGCAACTGTTTCTGCCAGTGTTCACAAAGGTGACTTCTCCAAGTAAAGTGTTAATGTTGGTAATGTCTAGTGATGGTTTTAAATGAGAAATGAGTCGAGGCAGATTAAGTAGACTGTACTATTAGAGTGTGTACTGTACAATTTAGACAGGTTTGAAAATCATATAATTTGTCATTATGGGCATCTATTTATAAACATTGCAGTTTCTCTGATTAGCCACACGATGGCATCCAAGCACCATCCACCAAATGTGTCGTTTGCAACAGGTCAATATTAAATATCTATTTAGTGCTTCTCACTACATTGAAGTTCACTTTTCTATACAACTGAATGGCTTGTGTGTCCTTAATAATGAGTGAAATTGAGGCTGACTATTAAAGAAATTTGTATTATACTCTCGAGTACAGAAGCTGTTGTTGTGTGTATTTATTTTATAAGTGAAATGGAAGGGGAGGGGGAGTGTTTATTATTTTTGTCTTTTACATTACTTTATTAAGGTAACCATAGTTCATGCTGCTTTTTTGCCAGTGTTCACAAAGGCGACTCCAAGAAAACACACAAGCAAAAACAACGCGACAGTGAGGCGGACACTGGTAGGAGGCTCTAAAAAACTGTTGGGTATTTTGGTAAAACTAACTGGCCCTTTCTCCAAGACCCAATTACGAAAGAACCCCAGTGAGCAGCCAAAGGCAACAGTGGCAAGAAAACAACTCTGTCAGAGCTGGAGGAGGAAACCTTGGCAGGAACCAAGACTCACAAGGGTGATCCATCCTCCTCTGGTCAGAACTGTTTATAAATTATTAATAAAAGTTACCAAACCATCTATACTGTTGAACTGCTCTGGTGTGCAACATTTTGATCATCATAATATAATAATCATGGTGTAGAATAACTTAATATAGTCATGGCAGTGATGGTCAGAGTAATGAGAGTAATGATAGTTAATAGTGGTGATATTAAAAGTGACAGATAGTTAAGAGTCCATTTAGGTTTTAACATGGTCACTAGGCAGGTAGCAGTGGTAGGAGGGTGTGTTGCTGGTCTGGCATGGGTGGTGGGTGAACCTGGTGGTCAGACTGGTGGGTGGCAACGTCATTGTTGAGCAGTGTCAGTTTATAGAGAGTGTGTCAGACGACTCCAGCAGGTCTGACTATAAAAACCTAATTAAAACATTTATTTACATTTACGGCATTTAGCAGACACCCTTATGCCGAGCAACTTATAAAAGGGCTTTGCTATTTACCCGAGAAAAAGCTAGTTTGAATAGGCTAAAAATTCAAAGATACCTCTAAGTTTAGACACTACTAAACACAAGTCAATAAGGTGACCATAGTACTCTAAAGCACTAGCCAGAAGGTAACACAGACACAGGAGAACCCTGAAACGCTAGTGTACATCTGCTCCACTGTCCACAAACCTGAGTGATCAAAAGCTAAACCAAACAGATGAGTTTTCAGCCGATTTGAAGATTGAACCTGTGTCTGAGCCCCAAACATTATCTGGAAGGTCATTTCAGAATTGAGTTTTTTTATAAGAAAAGGCTCTTCCTCCTGCTGAGGTTGCTAATAGAACTGGACTGATATGGTCAAATGTTCTAGGTTTAGTGAGGACCCTGGCTGCAGCATTTTGAACTATTCAAAGTTTTTTGAGGTTCCTGCTGGAACAACCTGACAAAAGTGCATTACAGTAATCTAGTCTTGAGATAATAAAAGCGTGTACTAGCTTTTCTGCATCCTGTAGAGATAAGGAGTTTCTTAGTTTGGCAATGTTCCTAAGATGCACAAAGGCTGTCGTACTAATATTAGCTGCATGTTGCTCAAATGATAAATCTGAATTAAATATGATACCAAGATTTTTAGCTGCTAGACCAGGAATAATGGAAACATCAGCCAAGTTTAACATTAAGTCTGATCCTTTATTTCTAGTGTCTTTTGGGCATAAAAGGAGAACCTCTGTTTTGTTACTGTTAAGAAGAAGGAAGTTATGTGACATCCAGAGTTTTATATCTTTACACAGTCCTCTGTTTTCTTTAAACTAAATTTATCATCAGGTTTGGCTGATATATAGAGCTGTGTGTCATCTGCATAACAATGGAAATTAACATCATGTCTGTTTATAACTGAGCGCCGTGGTAACATGTATAATAACAGTCCTAAAATAGAGCCTTGCAGAACTCCATATCTTAAAAACAGGCCATGCTAATCCTCTGAATCCTCATAGGGGGCGCTACAAGCTCTATGTTGAATGTGAAGCGCAACACTGTTGTGTCCCGTATTCAGAGCTTGAAACTGTTCATTCACAACAGAGTAGCATAACGCTTTCATTCAGAAGACATTAGAATCATTATTTTGATATAGAATACAGTACCAGTACTCTTAATAAAAAATAAAATGAATTTTATTTATACAGCGCTTTCACAACAAATGTGGTCACACAGCAGCTTTACAGAGATCCGGGTCCAAGCCTCTTTTGAGCAAGCCAGTGGCAACAGTGGCAAGGAAAAACTCCCTCAGATCGAGAGGAAGAAACCCTGAGAGGAACCAAGACTCAAAAAGGGAACCCATCCTCCTCTGGTCGACACCGGATAGCACAATGAAAAGCAAAACAGGAATAAAACACGGAATTAAGGGAATATGGCCAATGTGCCGTCAAGCCATAAAAAGATGAACACATGAGTGAAATGTTAAAGTCCATGCAGGTACAGGGTCACAAGCACAGCCATGCAGTGAGGGGAGGATGACTCCATTCGAGGCCCCAGAACCGGACAGCAGGCAGGAGGGTGGTGGAGAGAGCCAGGTCTGCCGATGGAACAGTTGAAACTGGGCATCTCAGCACATGGGAAAGAGAGAAAACACACAAAGGGTTAGGGGGGGGGGGGGAATTACAGCAAAAACCTTTTAGAAGGGTTACAGCAGGACAGGGTAGGCAAGAGCAGCCAAACACAAATGCACTCGCACCAGCAGACAGCAGGGGGCAGCTCAGCACATGGGGGAGAGGGAAAGAGAAGACATGAAGAAAAGAAAAAAAAAAAAAGTTTAGGTTTATATATGAATATGAACAGCATTGTAACGTCGCTCAAGAACAACAAAGCAGCAAAACAAATTATACAGAACACAGCAGTGTAACCATTTTCCTGCAGAACACAAGCAGGACACAGCAGCGAAAAACCAATCAAGCAGGACACAGCAATGTAATTAAACAGAATACAGCAGCGCAAGAACGATCATGAAAAACACAAGCAGGACACAACAGCCCAACACATTTTAAGCTGAACACAAGCAGGTGGCACAGCTGCAGCCACCTTTAGAACTGTATTATATATATATATATATATATATATATATATATATATATATATATATATATATAATGAAGAAAAGATTTAGGATTATATATGAATATGAACAGCATTGTAACGTCGCTCAAGCACAACAAAGCAGCAAAACAAATTGTACAGAATACAGCAGTGTAACCATTTTAAAGCAAAACACAAGCAGGACACAGCAGCCCAACACCGTTCAAGCAGAACACAACAGTGTAACAATTTTGATGCAGGACACAAAAGTGGCACAAGCAGCGAAATATTGTTCAAGCAGGACACGGCAGCATAATTATCATAAAGAACAAGGTTAAGTGACACTGTTCAAGCAGGACACAGCAGCCCAACACCCATCAAGCAGGATACAGCAGCGAAATATCGTTCAAGCAGAAAACAGCGTGACAATTTTGATGCAGGACACAGCAGCAAAATTATTATACAGAACAAGGTTAAGTGACACTTTATAAGCAGGACACAGCAGCCCAACACGGTTCAAGCAGGACACAGCAGCGTAACAATTTTCAGGCAGAACACAAGCAGGACACAGCAGCCCAACACGGTTCAAGCAGAACACAAGCAAGTGGCACAGCTGCAGCCACCTTTAGCACTGTGCTTGCAAGGCAATCTTGTAAAAAATTGGAGACTGTTGGTTCAAAAGTTTTACCTGTTTCTTACAGAGACTGGGATTGTTGAGGAGTCTGAAAAATTCCAATGCGCCACCTTTCTGCACGTCCCTGGGGAAGATGCAGTGAAGGTCTACAACAATTCAGTGAGGAAGAAACTGAAACAAGAAATGTGCTGAAAAACAAGTTCAGGGATTACTGAGAGTCAAGAAAGAACCTACCCGATGTTCACCATTTGTTCTTCACGAGAGCTCAGCTGAAAGCGTACGGTAGGAATTTGGGAACCAGAAACTGCAGAATTCAGCAACGTTCTCACATATTCTGGGCACCGCATGTCACCGCTGGGAAAGCTACCACTCACCTGTGAACACAAAAGCCAATAATGCAAAATTAAATTTCAAATATTGTTGACGGTGATGTACCAGCAATACTAGGACGTGAGACATGGGAGATGTTACAGCAGGACAGGGTAGGAAAGAGCAGCCAAACACAAATGCACTCGCACCAGCAGACAGCAGCTCAGCGCAAGGGGGAAAGAAGAAATGGTTTAGGTTTATATATGAATATGAACAGCATTGTAACACCGCTCAAGCACAACAAAGCAGCAAAACAAATTATACAGGACACAGCAGCCCAACACCATTCAAGCAGGACACAGCAGCATAACCTTGATGAAAAACACAACCAGGACAGCAGCGAATTTATTATATAGAACAAGTGACACTGTTCAAGCAGAACACAGCAGCGTAATTAAACAGAACACAGCAGAGTAACAAGTTTGATGCAAAACACAAGCAGGAAACAGCAGCCCAACACTTTTCAAGCAGAACACAAGCAAGTGGCACAGCAGGGAAATATCGTTCAAGCAGAAAACAGCGTGACAATTTTGATGCAGGACACAAGCAGGACACAGCAGCAAAATTATTATACAGAACAAGGTTAAGTGACACTTTATAAGCAGGACACAGCAGCCCAACACGGTTCAAGCAGGACACAGCAGCGTAACAATTTTCAGGCAGAACACAAGCAGGACACAACAGCCCAATATGGTTCAAGCAGAACACAAGCAAATGGCACAGCTGCAGACACCTTTAGCACTGTGCAAGGCAATCTCGTCAAAAATTGGAGACTGTGGGTGCAAAAGTTTTACCTGTTTCTTACCGAGACTGGGATTGTTGAGGAGCCTGAAAAATTCCAATGCACCACCTTTCTGCACGTCGCTGGGGAAGATGCAGTGAAGGTCTACAACATGTTACAATCCAGTGAGGAAGAAACTGAAACAAGAACTGTGCTGAAAAACAAGTTCAGGCATTACTGAGAGTCAAGAAAGAACCTACCCGATGTTCACCATTTGTTCTTCACGAGAGCTCAGGGTCCAGCTGAAAGCACCAAGGCGTACGGGAGGAATTTGGGGACCAGAAACTGCAGAATTCAGCCAGTACTCACATATTCTGGCCACCGCATGTCACCGATGGGAAAGCTACCGCTCACCTGTGAACACAAAAGCCAATAATGCAAAATTAAATTTCAAATATTGTTGACGGTGATGTACCAGCAATACTAGGACGTGAGACATGGGAGATGTTAGGTGTGGTTTAAAGAGTGCATGGAATCACAAAGTAAAATGACATTCTGAAAGATATTGATCTGATCGCTGTCCTTGGATTCCTACCAGGACATCACCACATTCAAGTAGATCCCATGGTCTCAAAAGTGATTCATCCACCAAGAAAAGTCCTGATTGCCCTGAAAGACAACAATCATTGATGAGCTACACAAAATGGAGAAAAGGGGTGTAATCACCAAACAGCATAAACCGAACAACTGGGTAAGCAGCATGGTCACAGTGGTGAGGATTTTGGCAGATCAAACTTCATGATGAAAGTTCCAAGCTCTGAACATTGAACATACCCATTGGAAGATACAGACTCCTTTGACCTTCTTTTGGGGTGTCCTCAGCTTCAGAGGTATTCCAAAGGTCAATTGAAGGCCTGGAAGGTGTTGTCAACGTTACGAACAATATCTTAGTCTAGGGTGAAACGGTCAAGGAAACATGGCTGCAGACTCATTCAAGTGCTGAAAAGCGAAAGATAGTGGAACCTGAAACTCAACAAAAACAAGTGCAAGATCAGATCACCACAAATCCAGTACATTGGCCATATGCTCTCTGCAGAAGGTCTCAATCTAGATCGAGATAAAGTGAGAGCTGTAACACACATGCCTACACCAGAAAACAAGCAGGCACTCATGAGATTAATGGGCATGATTCAGTACCTTTCCAAGTTTATTCCCAGCCTGTCAGCGCACCTCTCAGAAAACTTCTCGAGCAGGACACTCTGTGGCAAGTCGAGCACAAAGCTATAAAAAAACTGAAATCTCTGCTGATAAATGCTCCCACACTAAAGCTCTATGATGTAAAAATACCTGGTACACCATCTGTAGATGCGAGCTCAGAAGGCTTCGGAGCAGCAGTTCTGCAGGAGGGAAAGCCAGTGGCTAAATTACATTCCGAAAAGCAACAGCAAATAATCCAGAGATGCAGCTACTACACACAAGGACCATGGAAGGATGGCCCAATGAGAAAAATCCAAACATACTGGACATTCAAAGCAGAAAAGCAAAATACAGATACAAGATAAGCTGGAGAGAAGACAACTCAAGCAAAACAGCTATTATGACAGACAGACAAAGAGTCAGCCAAGCATATACATGTGAGACAAGGTGAGAATTCAGAGAGGGCAACCTGCTATCATGATCAGCCACGATTCCTTACAGTCCAGACGCCAGATGGAAGAACCTATAGCAGAAACAGAAAACAGAACACACATTCACAGGACACAGTTCAAGTTCCTGTCCTTCTCCAGATGTGGACAAGTGTGCAAATTCTGTAACAGCAAAATCACTTTACCAAAAATGTGTAAAACAAAACAATCAGAGCAGAATGAGGGGAAAAAATAAAATAAAATAAAATCATGCAGTTGAACAAAAAGACAGAGTAGGAAGGATTTCTTCATTGGAACAGTTGAAATCAGAAAAAAAAAACAGAATATTAGACAAACATCAACACTGTCACAACAAAACTGTCAAATCAGATTTGAAACAAAACTCAGAATTCAGCTTGCAAATCGCTCACTTATTCTAGCAACCACATGTCACCGTTGGGAAAGCTAACGCTGACCTAAAAAAAGCAATACTGAATTTCAATGAGACGTTAGGTGTGGTTTAAAGATAGGAGAAACAGAAAACACCTCCTCAGGGCAGCTTAAAGAGTTTCCATCAGCATCACCCAATGTTGTTGCAGATTCCTGTGTCGAGCTGCAGGTCAGTGAATCTGGTCCACCTGCAGAAACTGGTACTGCAAAACAATCAGACTTACCTGAGTCACATCCAAGAGAGACATTCTTCACAAGGTCAGGAAGACAAGTGAAAACACCAGCAAGATACAAGGACTGAATCTGGAACACACATACAGTACACATTTACAATATTCACACACACATTCAGAGGACACGGTTCAAGCTCCTGTCCATCTGCTGACTGAATTTAAACTTACTGTCATTTACTGCATCTTACATTTGTGTAGGTTATTCTGCAATGTCAAGCTATTCTCATAAATATGCTGTTAAATGTACAGTTCATGTAGTTCAGTTCAGAGACTTCATCTCATTTCCCTTGAGTTTTAAAGCATTTTGGTCCGACAGTGTTTGTATGAACGTTGTTGAGAGTCCTGCACAGCCCAAATCCTCCTCATTTATAGTTTTATTCATATTAAGAAAGAGAAACTAAACATATAGAAACTCAAGTGTGGGGATTTCACATGTTCTGTAGCTAAGAGGCAGCCCTAGCTAAGAATCACGCAGCTCACCCAAAAGTACTAAAGTGTAAGTGTAGCACAGAGTCGTCCTTCCTCAATACTTTCCACTGAGGAACTGAACCGGTTAGCAGAGGGAAAAACGGCCGTGGTGGTCGAGGAGCTCCTCGGCTTTTCCGGGGTCACGCAGACGCCGCCAGTCCCTCTCCGGTGCGGGAGTGGAGACGACGACTCTCGGTGTCCGTCGCACCGGTAGTGCTGGAGTTCAGACGCCGCGTTGGAGGAGTCACGGGTCAAGCTGGACGACTTCCTTGCAGAGCAGCTGGAAAGCTGGTTTTTCTGCGGTCGCCATGTTTCTCGAGGCTACAGACAAAAATGCAAAGGCCGGTTAGTTAGACAGAGGACTGTACAGTAACACAGACAGCACAAGGATCCCAACAAGTGCCTAAGATGAAGAGGACAAAGCTCACATTACGGACTATAAAGTAGGATGGCCGGTCGAAGCATGCTTTTTGTTGCATTATTGCTTTTTTAAATGCTTTTTTAAATGCATTATTCAGCAATGATATGGAATACAGCACACACTGGCCAAATCCTTCTAAAGTTAGAGGAGTGAGGAATGAGTTCCTGTGGAGTTTCAGAGGTTAAAAGGTTCATGATGTTCACCACAGTTTAAACAAACACTGAAAGTTACCTGGAATCGTGCTGAACATCTTCTCTAACTGGCTACAAGGGGTATAGTCTTCTTTTTCTTCAGGATCTGCTTGAGAGACATGACAGATTATCTAGAACATGTCAAGTGATTTGGATAACATCATATACCTCAGAGTTGAATGCTTGTTAATAATAATAATCTGAAGGGGAGTTGAAGTCCTGGTTTCTTGCATCACTGTGGGAGAAAAGGTTCTAGCTCAACCACGACCCACAGAGCAGGACTTTCCTAATTTAACCCAGCCAGTAGGTCAACACTTAGAGCCACGCTTTCAGGGCTACAAGGGGTGTACCCATTGTCAACTTCTTCAGGATCTGTTGGAGGGACACAATAAAAAAGATTAAATAACAAATATATTTATATTTATATTTATAAATATTTCTGAAATATATTTAAAGTGATGCGGTATAAAAATGGGGCTGCCTATAACTCTGGAGAGGAGACAGAACAGAGGTGGAACATAAGTCATCTTTGATTATTTACCTCTTGGTAATGAACGAATACTATTATTACAAAAGAGGAGGAGCCAAGATACACACAGGACGAATAAAGCTTAGTAAATAAATTCAGAAACAGCGTGTTAACATCAAAAAAAATAAAACATACCGGCTGTTTTTCTCCAAACACTTCACGCTGTCCTGTTAGGTTTCAGTGCAGCCCTTACAGTCTTTATTTGAACCACATTGTGCCCTAGAGAACTTTTAGCCTTCGTCAAAGATGAGCCTTCAGTTTCACTGCTGAAGAAAATACATGAGATATTTAGCAAAAAAAATAAATAAATAACACAAACAAAAAAACAACAAATCAATCAATGAGTAATCAATAGACAATAATTATGAATATACAAATCAGTAAAACATAAATAAACAATCAATTCAGGAACAATAAACCAACACATTACATGAAATGTAGAACAATTTTTAGTTCTTTTGAAAAATCTCATTTTCTGAAATCTTTTTATTAACTTAAATCTTGATATTTAATATGCTGTTACTATAGTAATGGACTTTAAGCTCACTATGTGTCTGCCTTAAAGTTATAACAATGTTTTATAGGAAGAACTGATTCTGGTATTTTTACCAAAACTAAAGTTTGACCAGGTCATCAGCAGTCAGCAGCACATTTTCACATTTGAGGTCACGAGTAACAAAGTCCTGCTGGTGCAGATAGATCGTGGCATAGAGGAGCTGGAAGAACCCTGTTTTGGCCGGTTGATGAGGATATTGAAATGTCATGGATGTGAACAATGTGAGAGAGGTTCACTACTCAGAGAATGCCAAGTTCCCGGGGCAGGAAATCAAAATCCTCATCCGACTCCATCACCATGTGCAATAGTCACTTGGTTGGGGTACTGTTTGGATGTGGCCAGTTTAACCTTGCTTAATCTTCCTTTAGCAATGTCATCCAGCACCTTGAAGCCCTGTGAATGGATTAAACTTAGAAGGTTAAGAACATTGTGAGGACCCCTTTCTCCTGTGTAGTTTGCTGGAATTAACAGTTTATTTTATGTTTTGACCTTAATCCTAAAAGCACTGCTAAGACATGTTAGAGACCCCTATTCTTTATATATTTGCTGTAATTCAGACGTATGGGAAAGACAGAATACTGTTATAATACAGAACTGATTCTTATTTCAATATTTGAAGATCTTTTAATGATTTGAATCAGTTCAAAATGTCCTGTATATATGGCCCTTACCTCTGCAGCCAAGGGTGCTGTGTCACCTCCGTCACTTAAGGCCGGTTGCCAGGACTGATCTGCAGCAGTTAACAAATGAAGTCCTGGCAGGGTTCCTCCACTGTGATCTTATCTGAATATACTAAGGCCTGTCGCTGGAGGCTTTGAAAGGCAGGAGCCCGGTGACCGTGATATTACACCCAGGCACCACACATGTACTGCTGGGCACTGAGGAGCTGG
This sequence comes from Salminus brasiliensis, assembly GCF_030463535.1. Classification (NCBI taxonomy): domain Eukaryota; kingdom Metazoa; phylum Chordata; class Actinopteri; order Characiformes; family Bryconidae; genus Salminus; species Salminus brasiliensis. The sequence continues at coordinate 10,987,602 of NC_132901.1, forward strand.
GAGAACCACGTTTTGACATCCATGGGATGTTGTGGAGATCACATTCCCATGAGATCCGTTGCTGCAGACTCAATCACGATGAACACCTGCCCGTCTTGTTCAAGATTTCATGGATGTGAACAATGTGAGGGTGGTTCACTATTCGGAGAACGTCCACTTCCCGGCGCAGGAAATCAGGGCTGTTGTCTATTATTTTAATAGCCACTCAGTTGGGGTAACTGATGTGGCCACGACCTTGAAGCCCAAACCTCTCAGGACTTAATCTATTTCCATTTTGTCCCTGTAGGTGGAAGATAAAGCTAAATGTTACAACATTAAGGGGGTTCAGCAATTCATTATGCTCGGTTTATTTAATTATGATCATAAAAGAATTGACAAAACTGAAGTGTCTTCAACTGAACCATAATGTTTACCAGTCCTTCAAATGTTGAAATGAACAGGACAACTGCACAAATCAGGAGAGACCCACATCAAGGATCCTATGAATCATTCCAGTTGTTGTGAGTGACTGTTTACATCTGTCACAAGTGGAATTCAGTACTACTTCTTTACTTTTGGTTTTAGGTATATGAACTTGATACACAATCATAAACTGGATCAATCCATGTCTGCTACAAGGAGGGGAGACATGGAAAGAATCACTTTCCATACTTTACCTGAGAAAGAGGAGCTTGAGTACACTTATTAGGGAGGGAACAAACTAAGTCATTAAGTGGCCGGTTGGTATAAACGGAGGTCTGATAAAAATAGTAAATAAACAGACTTGCTGTAGACACTGGAAATGGCTCAGGTTTCGAAGTCTCACGTGGGACACCTCCTACAGCACAGGTAGAAGTAAGGTTAAGGTTAAACCAAATGATTTTAGTCAGAGAAGGAAACATGCTAATTAACTACATTAACAATAATAATACCATTACAATTTCTCACCCTTTTACTTTTTTGGTGAGAATGATTGGAAAAATGATCCACTACACCACTGACGCAACATTTCAGATTACCACAGACCTACATACGTGTCTTAGGTCACAACTGGATGAGGATCACCACGGTCATCTGAGAAAATGGGCTCTAAAATACAGCAACACATTCTTATTCAACTTTTGTAAAGCTTTAAAAAACTATAAAGTGAGCTAGTGTAAGTGAGCTGTAACTTGAATAAAACCAACAGAAATCTTTTTTCTCTTGCCTAGAGGCTCCTCGGTTTCACTGTCTGACTGGCCGGTGGTATAACCATAATCATAGCATTCCTGCTCTACATCTAAAAACCAAAGTCTAAACACACTGACATTACAATCTCATAACATATATACTATCATCAACATGTAGTCAATATTTACCTGAAAGGTGAAGCACACTGGAGACAAACTGTTACAAAATAAAACTAAATAATGTTTAATAGTTTTGATGCACATGGTTTGTCCTGTGATATAACTTTACACAATTCAACTCTGTTGAATTTTTCCATTTAACGCATTCTCTTGGTCACTGGAGCAACAGGATTATTGCCGTTCTTCGCAACCTTTTGGATGGTGTAGAGATGGAAAATGAAAAGCATGAGGTTTCATTCAAATAAGAAATATCTACTGGTAAATGAATTAGATGAATGTACATTGTACATTGCAAAGGTTTTACCATTAATCCTGATGCTGTTCTCAACAAAGTACCTCAAGAGTTCTTTTGCATATCCAAGGTAAGCACTGCATATGTCAGCATCAGACTCTAGCAGGATACAATACAATACAATTAATACAAGGGGTCCAGTGTACAGAATGAACTGCCTGAATTCAGTGGCTTTCCACCAATTAACTTCCTGAATGAGGCTGTCAGTGAAATTCAGTAGACATAGCTTCATTCAACCTCACAAGCTAGTCAGAAATTTCATTTTTCTGTCTAAATGACAAACGACAAGTATTGGGTCCTATGCACAAAAACACAAGCACACATTTCACAACACCTAAACACAATAAATGCATGTAGTCTAATGCAAAACTACTGACAAGGTCTTCCAGCTGTAATAAGTGGGCTTTTCTCAAACTGGTGGTTCTCGTGGTCTGCAAACTGACTGACCTCTTTATATGTTCTTAGCTTCAAACAAAGCTTCAAAGCTTCTGTTACATTTTTAAAAAGCTCAAGCAGGTTATTCACATGAAAATGCCTTGATGTGCACTTTGTCGGCGTCTCCCTGAAAGATAAAACCTTCATTCTGTAGTTTTCCCAGCTCTTCTAGGAAGTCATCAAGGTAGTCCACTAGTCGATGGGGCTTTGACTTTCCACAGAACAGTGCAACTACATATGGCTCCACGTTTTTCTAAAATAGGCCAAAACTGTGCTGCTAGACTTGCAAATTGGAAGCTCATCAACAATGGCTGAGGCGGGGTCAGGTCCATCACCAACTGTGCTTAAAAGTTCTGCTTCTGGGTCTACTTCACATTTTCTCTGACTACTCCACATTTTTACAATATCCATAGTCTAAAGACTCTTGAAGCTACTAGAGTCAGAATTCAAGGTTATGTCTGGAAAATCTAGATTACTACTGGCTCTCGTTTTCACAGTTACAGCCTCATTCACTTCATTTAGCATATGGGCTGTCGGTTCAGTTGCTAAAGCGTTCACTTCAGCCATTCAGCTTCTCCACCCTGGTCCAGGAGGCACCCAGCTCTGCATATTTCAGTGGTTTCCCTGCCTCAGCGCATCCACTGCAACTCTGAAAGAAGTACAGGACAAGGTGCATTTTTACACAAATTCACTTACCCCAGTCGTAAGACATGTCGAAGTTCTGCTTCTCATGACGCACTTCAAGATCCGCAATCCTACTCCTGAGACACAGAACACAGAGCCGGATGTCTAAAAAGGCCGCCCACAGCATTTGGCTCCACACTGATGTTCTGTCCATTTTTCAATGCTGTGTCTTAAACCCCACTGACGAGTCTGTACAACCTTAATGAAGACCTAGATGTGATTTGAGAGGGTTGAGAGAAGTTATAAGGAAGTATTTACTGAAATAAACAGGGTAAGTATTGACCTCTACCATTTATTAGAATCATTAGCCTCACAGTTTCATCATTAAATTAAAGACGCAAAATGTGGAGAAGCGTCTTGGCTGATGCGCTACATATGGAGTAAAGTGACAGCTGACCTTTTTCCTTCCTCCCTGAACAGGTTTGCAGTCAGAATGATTAAGGAAAAATTACAACGTGGAAAACTGTACGTACATTTGAACATTAAATGAAACTGAGGCTGCAATAATACTTACTAATTTAATGTTTCTACTGTTTAAGCACTGCCAGTGTGTTGTGGCACAGCAAATCCTGTCCCAAGTCCCGTGAGCTTCTGAAACTAATATTTCTAAATACAATTATATCATTAACTACAGTTAATTCAGTGTCTCTGCAAATACATTTCAGGATCTAACAAAACCCACAAATTCATTTTACCTTGTGTTGCCAAAGTATGAGCAGGACTCCCAGATTTAGCCCCTGCCTCCCAACATCTAGACAAGCAGCAGCTTCTGGAGCTGTTTAATTCTGCTACTTAGAAGGAGGACTACTTTCAGACACTGTAAAGAAATCAGTACTTTTTCATTACGGTTCACAGCTAAAATGTGACCCTGGAAGTTTTCAATTCTCACTTAAATAAGAACTAATGAAATATGTGAGGTAAAGTTGAGTTAAACAGAGCTAATGCAGCTCAGCATCAGCTATTAACTCTAACTAATATTCCTACTGGAGGAAACAACAAGACCAGCTAAAACAGATAACAGCAGAAAGCCTGTGTTGTCGGATGAAACAATATAGGAAAGTTAGTCCGTTTTTATCAGGACCTTTTCCAACAACGTGGAAAATAAGAGCCTCTTTTAGAAAGGTTAGAGCTCCCGAAGTTTCTAAGTTAACGCCGCACATCAGCAGCGCTAGCAAGTTAGCTCCTCCAGTCGTACAGCTGAAGTACAAACACACACGAAACCAGAAAACCAAGCTTTCAAACATTCACTGTACGTTTATGGTCACATATAAGGTAAAAGATCAGCTTAAAAGCAGCTAGTTCACATGAGCTCACCTGGCTCTATCGGGAACGTCTGTCCTGAGAGCCTCCTTGAAGTAGACTGACAGACTGGAAGGGGCGATACCGGTGACGCGCCTCGTCCCAACAGAACTGGACTACAGCTTCATTTGGGCAAAGCTGGAGCGACGATGAGGATTGCAGATGGAAAATCTTCCATAAACTCAAAACTGCTAAAGCCCCTCATTTAGATAACGCTTTAAACACTGTACTCTCATATGCAATTGTACACACACTGTTTAATCAGCAGATTTGATTTCATTTAGAAAGTCCAGAATATGCTGCCATAGTATTTCTATGTTGTTTATTTGATGAAAAATCCACATTTAGTACATCATACATATTTATAGTACAAAACTGTAAATCATACAGATTTAAACATTTTATATATTTTATTGTTTTATTAAATAGGTTAATTCTCAGCGCCTTTAAAGCTTGCAGATGAAAACACTGAGAGACAGAAAGTGTAAACTTCAGGACTGGAAATCATGATGTAATTGAATTTATTAAAAATAAATGAAGTGAAATGAAAACTTTAACACTGTAGAAGAAATCTGTCTCTACTGGACAGACACGTCACTTCCGGCTGACAGGTCTAGCGCTGCTCTCCTGCTGCTTGTTTCTCCCAGTCATATCTTTGTATCAGGGATGAGCAGAACGAGGCTTTTTAACCAGTTGAAGCAGAAGTGGTTCATTTGAAGCTCTACTGCGCCACCTGTTGTACAAATACAATACTACACCACCACTGCCTGATTCACTTGTGTTCATAAGCTTTGTCCAAACTGCTCCATACAGCGATGTCGGACTGCGTTTCTTCCTTTAACTGAATGAATTTCATCTGAGTGTGTAATTCCTCTCCTCTCCTCCTAAATTTACACGGTTAGCTCCAGTCTCTTTGGTAGCGTGGGTTTGAACTGCCACTGCCAAAAGACACCTTTTGGGGGCAATGGTGACTCAGCGGTTGGAGCGCCAAGCTATTGATGACTGGGTCAGGGGTTCGATACCCGGGCTCGACAATCTGCCACTGTTGGGCCCTTGAGCAAGGCCCTTCACCCTCTTTGCTCCCTGCGTGCCACAGCAATGGCTGCCCACCGCTCCAGGCACTGTCACTGTGTGTGTTTGATCACTGGTGTGTATGTGTGTGTTCACTGCATGGATGGGTTAAAGGAGGAGGCCAGATTTCATCTGTGTTAGACACAAATGGTACACATGGTTGTCTTTGGCTCTGTGGTACATTACAGACCCTGGAACAGTAGTCAGTAGTTGGTCAGTGGCTGGTCTTCAAAATCTGACTCAGTCAGCTAAGGCGTGTCTCTGTCTTCCTCTGTTTGAGCGCCATCTTGAGCATCAGTTTGAGACTCTTGAACCTTTTCTGGAGTCTGATGAACATGGTTAGCTGTTGGCATGGGGATACACACCTCTCCCCATGGAAATCATCCGCCATTGACTGGTCAGTCTGAGGGTTCTCCAATTCCACTCAGCTGTATTTTGATGTGGTCAGTAAAGTGCAGAGGTCACGCACCTTATGCCCTTCTCACTGAGTGATGACTGCAAATCCCTTGCTGTGAACTCTGTACCCTTATCTGAACAAATACATTTTACTGTTCCATATGGAGATAAATCAGCCAAGAACTGCTCAGTAGCTTTTACAGTGTGACTCTGTACTTCTCTGTTGTCATGCCTTCTAGTATATCCTGTAATGTGGCTCGACAGCTAGCGCTTTCATTAATAACCTTCCATATTTAACCATCTCCTTCCCATCTCACCCTAAAGATCTTGATCATCTGACAGATGATCTGCAGACTGTGCTCCATTCTAACCTGGATCGTGTTTCTCCAACCGAACACCAAGTCGTTACTGCCTACCTCGCCTCTGTTTGAGCTGCCACTCGGTCGGGTTGTTTGTCTGAGCAAATAACACTGTGATGTTGCTTTATGAACAGTGAGCAAAAACAGTCATGGCTTTGTAGAGTGTTAGTATTACCATTATTGTTGATTCTACTCATTGACTTGATGTAAAGTAGCTCCTAATCTTTTAATATGTGACCCATACTGCGGGTATTACGGTAGAAGAAGAGCTGGTACACCTCTCTAAGACGCTCGGCACGTTGTGGGCTTGTAGGAGTTCCGTCTTCGAAGTCTCGTGATATTTGCCCAATTATCATTTGGTTCATTGTTTGGGACGCGTGCAGGTAGCATGAGGAGCTATTTTTGCGCCGTTAAGACACTTTAAAAGTCTCGCGACATCTGCTACAATTATCGTTTGGTTTATTGCCAGAGACATGTGCAGGAGAAGTGCTCTTGTTAAAGTTTAGCACAGCTTGGTATACTTCATTCGAACGGTTTGGGTCATTGTGGAATGTATGATTCACATGTATTTATAATTGGGTGGTTTTGTAGTGAAATGTGTAGTGTTCACTTATTTATTTAATTAATTTATTTTATTTTATCTTTGTGGTGCCCTTTAAGTTCTTGTATCTCATTGTGTTTGTTTCATGGTTGTGCTACTGACTTCCTATATTTCCAGTTAAATGGATAATTGGTACTTGAGGTTGTAATACGACACTGTCTAATTTTTACTCATTTTTACGCGCAATAATTTTACATACTGAGTGTTCTAATAAAAGAATATTGTGTGCAAAGTTATCATCATCTTAATACACCTCTGGTAATTACATACCAAACCTGAGTGGGAACTGGTGGGATTGGTTAACCTTTTATAACCATTGGATGGTGTGGTAGCTTAATTTAATTAAATTTTTTAGTTTATCCCAAGTAATAAAAGGAGTGTGTTGTGTGGCCCGAGTCTCAAAGGTAAATTAGGATCTTGATGGCTTTGAGTTCTCTTGGTGAAGTCCAAGTATTTTGAGTTGGCACTCTTCTTTTATGGTGAAGGAAAGAACAGTGGTTAATTAGGAGAGGATCATCAAGAAGAGGAAGAACGTTCGTGGTGAGGTTATTCGTTGGGTGGAAGATGGGGAACGAGTGGTGGCTTCAAAGACCAGGGTTTATTCCTGTGATTCCCAGAGCTCGTTTATTCAGTCTGCTGATGAACCTTGGAAACAGGCACTAACGGAGTGTCATCGTCTGGAGTGTTTACCTTCTACAGGGTGTCTGGGCCAGGTGACTGTTCGTGGTCGAGCAGCCGTACGGGTTCCAGCTGGTTTAGTTAAGTTGGTGTCAGCTGTGTGCAATCCCAGCTTTGGAGCAGTTTTGTCATCTGCACTTTTTGAACCACATGCAAATGCTTTACCAGGTGGTTTACTCATGTCTCGTGCCCTTCTCTCTATTGACTTAGGTTCTGTGGCTGTGCCAGTAGTCAATGTTGAACGCAGATATTTGGCTCCCTCCTAAAGCTGTTTTGGGACAACTGTTTGCTGTGGAAGTACAGCCGGGGTCTTCCACTAGCAAGGTAGACGAACTCTTTCATGGTTTGAACAGGTGGCTGTAGTTCAGTCTTCGACTGTGGCGGACAATTCTCTAGATTTAACTTGTTTCATGGCCTACTCTTACTTCTGGACAAGTGCAGTTAGGGAAAGGCCTTTTGCAACGTTATAGTTCTGTTCTTAGCCAGCCTGAGGGTGAGTTGGGGTGCACTAGCCTTATCGAACATGAGATTTCTCTTGTTGATGATGTCCCAAAGACTCGTAAGGATGCTTATCCTCTGCCACACATTGAAGAGTCATTGGATGCATTAGGGGGTGCCCAGTTTTTCTCAACATTGGACCTGGCCAGTGGCTACAATCAAGTCCCTATAGCAGAAGGTGATAAAGCTAAAACTGCGTTCTGCACACAGTTTGGACTTTTTGAATTTAATCGTATGCCTTTTGGATTATGCAATGTTCCAAGCACGTTCCAGCCATTGATGGAACGCATTTTTGGTGATGAGCGGTTTCAGTCATTTTTTCTTCCACTTTTGAGCGTCTGGAGGTTGTGCTTAAGTGGTTACAGCAAAACAATCTGAAGCTTAAATTGACATTTTTTCAATCCCAGGTCAAATATTTGGGGCACGTGATATCATCGGCTGAGTAAAGTTGTGGCTGAGTGGGAGCGCCCCCAGAGGGTAACAGAACTCCGATCTTTCCTTGGGTTTGCGTCCTACTATCATAGGTTTGTGGAAGGCTTTGACAAATATGCTTTGTGGAAGGACAATGGAGTGATATCTGTGAGGAAGCTTTTAAGACATTGAAATCTAAGCTAGTGAGTGCACCCGTGTTGTATTGGAGATCGACGCTAGTCATGTGGGACTTGGGGCTGTCTTATCTCAAGATCAAGAAGGCGGTCGCGAGCCAATAGCATATGCCAGCCACGGGCTGCGGGGAAGTGAGAGGAACATGTCAAATTATAGTTCCATGAAGTTCGAACTGCTTGGCCTGAAGTGGGCTGTCGCCGAAAAGTTTTGTGAATACCTATTGGGTGCAAAATTCACAGTTTTCATAGATAACATCCCCTTAAGATATTTACAAACAGCCAAACTTGAAGCGGTGGAACAGCGCTGGGTATCCCAACTAGCACTGTTCAACTTTGATGTTAAGTATTGGCCCAGGTTGTCCAATCGGAATGCAGTCGCTCTGTCTTGGTTGCCTATTTGTCCCACACCACCGTCCCTTCAAGAAACTGCTCCTGGCATTTACATTTCATTACATTTACGACATTTAGCAGACTTACAAAGTGCTTTGCTATTTACCCAAGAAAACCTTAGCTAGTTAAAGTAGACTAATAGTTCAAAGATACCTTTAAGCTTAGACATTACTAAACACAAGACAATAAGGTTACCATAGTACTCTATTCGCCCAAGTATTCTAAGAAGAGGTGAATCTTCAGTCTGCGTTTGAAGACAGCGAGCGACTCGGCCGTTCAGACACCCCGGGGAAGTTCGTTCCACCACTTTGGTGCCAGAACAGAAAAAAGTCTGGACGCTTGTCTTCTTTGGATTTTGAGGGATGGCGGGTCGAGCCGAGCCACACTTGAAGCTTGAAGGGCTCTTGGTGCGGATCGGCTTTTGACCATTGCCATCAAGTACGGAGTGGCTGGTCCATTCTTGGCTTTGTAGGCCAGCGTCAGGGTTTTGAATCTGATGCGTGAAACAGCTACAGGAAGCCAGTGAAGAGAACGCAGCAGTGGAGTGACATGGGGACATTGAAGACGACCCGTGCCGCTGCATTCTGGATGAGTTGCAGGGGCCTGATGGTGCGCAGAGGGAAACCAGCCAGAAGAGAATTGCAGTAGTCAAGTCTGGAAGTGACGAGAGACTGAACAAGCACCTGGGTGGCCTCTCTAGAGAGGAAGAGTCGAATTCTCCGGATGTTGTACAGGAGAAATCTGCAGGACTGAATTATGTTTGCAACATGACTTGAGAACTATTCCTGCACAGGTGGGTGCTGCCAAAGTTACGGTATGTATGATGGATGCGGTTCCTCTTCGTCCTCTTCATGATAATCATGGCCATTAAGGGGCAGAAAGAACAGCAAGTCTGGTAAGGCAGAGATGTTACTGGCCTCAAATGTGGAGGATGATTGAACAGTGGTACAAAGAGTGTTCTCGTTGTGTGGTGGCAAAAGTGGGGCAGCCAAAAATATGAACTTATATGGGAAATCTATCTGCTGCAAAGCCATTGGAAATTGTAGCCATTGACTTTACTTTGATGGACAGAGCCAGTGATGGAAGAGATAATGTGCTTGTGATCAACGACGTCTTTTCCAAGTTTACACAGGCTTTTCCTACACCGGATCAAAGAGCCAGTACAGTGGCCCAGGTGTTGTTGGAGAAATGGTTCTACGTGTATGGTGTTCCCCAGCGCATACACTCTGACCAGGGCCGGAGTTTTGAAGGAGCTCTCTTAAAGTTTGTGTAAAATCTATGGTGCTCAAAAGAGTCGCACCATCCCTTATCATCCACAGGGACAGTGTGACAGTGTGAGCGTTTTAATCGCACAATGCACGATCTGCTGCGCACTCTTCCACCTGAACAAAAGAGAAGATGGCCCAAGCACCTACCACAACTCCTTTTTGCCTATAACACCACTGTACATCAGATTCCGGCCCATTCGTCTAATGAACTCATGTTTGGTCGCCAGCTACGGTTACCAGTAGACTCCCTCTTGGGGGTAGGCAAAGATCTTATTGGGGGTTCTGTGGAAGGATGGGTTGAATACCACCAAGAACACCTGCGTACTGTCTATGTTCATGTCAAAAAGCAATTGGAGAATGCTGCAGCCCAGGGCGTGCGACAGCATGAAGTCGGAGAGGTTGATATTCTGCCAGTAGGAACGGTAGTCTACAGAAAAAATCATTTGCTAGGCCGCAATAAAATTCAGGATGTATGGGCTAGTACAAAATACTGTGTCACCCGTTGCCTTGATGGGAAAGGAAGGGTGTATTCAGTTGTACCTGTAGAGGGTCCTGGCTTAGAGAGAAGGTTCATTTCACACTACTCCTTTGAGGAGTAATAGCCCGATAAGTGGTGATGAAGGTCAACCTTGGAATAGTAATACTAGTAGTGAGGAGGATCATCCCCTGGCTGGCCAATGGTTGAGATAAATAGACTTAAAACAAGAACACAGTAAATGCAATTAGGAGAAAGAATGGTCCGCCCCCCTCTGGCTATGCCCCCCACTCTACATTTACATTATAGCCTCACAGGAAGCTGAACCAGCACAACGTCTCAAGCCTCATCCTCAGTTTAGAGCTGAGCGCTCTGTTGAGGTGTGGTTTGCTATGCAGAGGAGGTATGGGGGACAACTCTCAGAGTCTGGATCAGAGGCAGAGGAGCTTTGAGTCACAGGTGGACCAACAATGCCTGCACACTGATCTGGAGACTGTGTCTAACTTCCTCTGACCTTCTTCTGTATTTCCTCTCACTTCCTCAGACGTTCCTTTGACTGGCCTCCGACTTCCTCTAACTTTCAATGAGTTTCCTCGGTCTGTCCTCTGACTCTCTATTACACTCTACAGTTTCCTTTGGCCTTCCTCTGACACCCTCACTCCTCTGACTCCCTTTGACTGTCCTCTGATTTTCTCTGAGCTTCATTAGACTGTTTCTGTTTCTGTTTCTGTTGACTTTCCTCTAGTCTCCTCTACAACTGCAGGTGGTTTCAGGGCCTCTAGTTCACTTCCAGTTTGGAAGCTTAAGGCCCAGCTGATTCACGAAATTCATCAGGCACCACTTATCTGTGCAGGACTGAATGCAGCCGGACTCTGAACTGGACTGTCTGGTTAGTTTGTGCTCCTGACTTGGCTGTAGTTCTAACTTCAGCAGATCTTTAGTTTTTTTATTTGCTGAACAACCTTCAGCAGTTCTGGGGCCGAGTTTGTGGAGGACCTGGACTTCCTGATTCAGTCTGTGAACCAGTCTCTGTTTGGGTGTGGTCTTTAGACTGGACTTGCTCTCCTCAGCAGGAGTAGTGTCTCTGCAGACAGATCGCCCTGAGCTCTGTTCTCCTCCTTCTCTCCTCTTTTTCACCTTCCTCTCACTGTCTGTCTCTCTCTTTCTCTTAGTATTCCTCTCACTGTCTGTCTCTCTCCTTCTCTTCTTGCTCTTCTCACTGTCTGTCTCTCTCTTTCTCTTAGTATTCCTTTCCCCGTCTGTCTCTCTCCTTCTCTTCTTGCTCTTCTCACTGTCTGTCTCTCTCCTTCTCTTCTTGCTCTTCTCACTGTCTGTCTCTCTCCTTCTCTTCTTGCTCTTCTCACTATCTGTCTCTCTCTCACTCATCTTACTGTCGTTGGCCTGAGCCGCTATCATTGCCCTCAATCGAGCTTTGAAGTTGCCTGGATCTTTCACATCGAAGCTGTATCCTGGCTTTTTCTGGCTGGCTGTCTGCCAGGATGGGAGGATGTACTCAAAGCTCATGTTTAAAGGAGTAGCTGATCTCCAACAGCAGAAAGCTGTGAATGAGCCGAGTGAAGATGCTCCTGCCATTTATACACTTCCAACCCTGTGATGTCATAATTGACCTGTCCATGCCCTTTGTTCTGTCATTAGTAACTGTTGCTATGGTGGACAAGCTTTAAAGAACACTGGTAAAACTGCCTGTTCCCCTCACAATATATTTATCTTACAGTATATTTATCTTACTACTGTTTTATATGTCTATAGTCTACACTACATGTCCACTGTCTCCACAGCACCAATGCACTGCAAAACATCAGTGTCAAAAACTAAGATGAATTAAAGCAAAATAAGAAAAGAAATGCTTGAATCAAGCAAAATTATCTGCCAATATAGTGAGAAAACTGCACTGTACATGAAAAACAGTAAAAATGAATCATTGTAAGGCATTATGACTAGGTTTAGAGACTCACTTAATCACAAATCATAAAAGTCATCCATAAAGTGACAAAACTAGCACACTAATCTTGTTTTAAGCTTTTTCATAAAACCTCATTTGTTAAAAAAATAAAATTAAAATCATTTAATGCACTTTACACTCAATATGGAGTTTAAATAAACAAAAATGACTTCCAAATCATTCTAATTTAAGACAGTAATTTTTTAATAATGATTTCATATTTCATAATGTTGTACTCAACATGAGTAACAGTAAAAACAACCACATCCAGTATGGTACAAACTCCAGAGACATTAAAATAGGTAGAAATGCTGCTACATAGCACTTAATGAAAGACATGTATGCATTATACATGGTGCTGGTGAGTCAACCTGTTTTTGAAACTTCAACAAAAAGTAACATTTCACTTTTAGCTTAGTTGAACTAAATAACTCCATGTTCCTGAATGTATTACACTGTTTTTTTTAACAATCAAACCTCTAAGAGTATTTTTATTGAATAAGATATGTAACACAGCTGAATTTATGAAACACCAAACTTAGTAAACAACCAGCTCTGTAACTGTTAGAATTTGTTACACCCCTGCTGACAATGATAGCCACTGCTGCTTGACCACAGGGCACTTTTCACTACTCACCAATGATCTTTCTCCACGCTGACAAAAGCTTTTTTGTAGGATGAAGCTGCATCCCGATCATGAATGGCATCCTGCAGAACTTCTGTCTGAAGTATTGACAGCAGTGTTGTGAGGCACTTTGGACAGGTCAGATGAAATGTGTAGTAGTGTGCTAAAAGATAGAGCTCACCTGTGTCGATGTTTGCTTTTGGAAAGGTTCTTACAGGTGTAGACCCAAAGGCCAGCTTGCAGTTGCTATTACAAATGATCAGAACTGGAATGAAGACTGGTCTTCTCTGAAGGTAGGTGTTTGGGTTTTCTGTGGGTTGTAATAAAGAAAATCAATGAGTCTGCAATAATGCTGTCTGAAACCTTCATTTAAAATCTAAGCTTGAATCTGAATTTGGTTTCTAAAGATTCTGAAGTTTATCAAACAATCTGCAATCGAACTACATTCAAGGAGAAATCTGAAACCACATGTGATAGGAACATCTCAGGCAGATCCTTCATCATGGCTATAGAGCATGTCACTGTTCCAAGTAGATTAATAATTTAATATATTTTTGTGTTGATTTATTTTTTAAAACTTTTAAACGATTTTAAACGTACTCCATTCATTCAGATTTTGTCTGAAGTGCATCTATTTATAACAGATGTTATAACTTGCAGTTTATCAGTTTGACCACATGGTGACATCCAAGCTCCATCCATGAGGTCAATTCCAAAGGGATTCCTTCTCACTATATACAGTGTGTGCAGAATTATTAGGCAAGTTGTATTTGAGAGGATTCTTTTTATTATTGAACAACAGCTATGTTCTCAATCAACCCAAAAGACTCATAAATATCAAAGCTTAATATTTTTGGAAGTTGGAGTGGGTTTTTTTTAGATTAGGCTATCTTAGGAGGATATCTGTTTGTGCAGGTAACTATTACTGTGCAGAATTATTAGGCAACTTAATAAAAAACAAATATATACCCATCTCACTTGTTTATTTTCACCAGGTAAACCAATATAACACAACATTTAGAAATAAACACTTCTGACATTTAAAAACAAAACCAAAAACAAATCAGTGACCAATATAGCCACCTTTCTTTACCATGACACTCAAAAGCCTTCCATCCATAGATTCTGTCAGTTGCTTGATCTGTTTATGATCAACATTGCGTGCCGCAGACACCACAGCCTCCCAGACACTGTTCAGAGAGGTGTACTGTTTTCCCTCCCTGTAGATCTCACATTTCATGAGGGACCACAGGTTCTCTATGGGGTTCAGATCAAGTGAACAAGGGGGCCATGTCATCATTTTTACCCTTACTGGCCAGCCATGCTGTGGAGTATTTGGATGCATGTGATGGAGCATTGTCGTGCATGAAAATTATGTTTTTCTTGAAGGATACTTCTTTCTGTACCACTGCTTGAAGAAGGTGTCTTCCAGAAACTGGCAGTAGGTCTGGGAATTGAGCTTTACTCCATCCTCAACCCGAAAAGGTCCCACAAGTTCATCTTTGATGATACCAGCCCATACCAGTACCAGTATCCACCTTGCTGGCGTCTGAGTCGGAGTGGAGCTCTCTGCCCTTTACTGATCCAGCCTCGGGCCCATCCATCTGGCCCATCAAGAGTCACTCGCATTTCATCAGTTCATAAAACCTGAAAAATCAGTCTTAAGATATTTCTTGGCCCAGTCTTGACGTTTTATCTTATGTTTCTTGTTCAAAGGTGGTCGTTTTTCAGCCTTCCTTACCTTGGCCATGTCCCTGAGTATCACACACCTTGTGCTTTTTGATACTCCAGTAACGTTGCAGCTCTGAAATAGGGCAAAACTGGTGGCAAATGGCATCTTGGCAGCTTCACGCTTGATTTTCCTCAATTCATGGTAGTTGGCTTTCAAGCCTATAGAGCTTGGAGTAGGACAACATGTATAAAAAGGATGATGTGATCAAAATACTCATTTGCCTAATAATTCTGCACACAGTGTAGAAGTGCACTCTTCTATTCAAGTGAACGGCTTCTGTGCCCTAATAGTGAGTGATTGGAGGCTGAATATTAAAGACATTGTATTAGACTCCCGAGTACAGAAGCTGATGTTGTGTGTTTTTGCTTTATAAAAGTGAACTCCATAGAGAGGGAGAGCATCCTTTCCTTCACATTACTTCATGAAAGTCCATCAAAAACACTAAACTACTGCCAACTTTCATAAAGAGGACTTTTCCAAGAAATGAGAGAACTGACTGTCCTAGATTTTAATGTGAAATATTACAACACAAACACTGACAGTCTCATCTCACTGGTTTGTTCATCTCCTGGATGGTAGGTGGTTATACAGTGTGTGGCTGGAGTGAAAGGTGTCCCTAATGAAGCTGCAATCTCCTTCCACACACAGTGCTGGTGAGGAACGTCTCTCATGGAAGGGGACCTTGTGCCAGATAAGATGTCCTGGGGATTTTTCACCACCTATTGGAGCCTTAGTCTGCCACAGTGGAGCTGCCGTATTCCACTGTCACACAAAGAGTCTGCAGGACACAGAACTACACAACCGCACATATTGGGTTCTTTTTATTAGGATGTCCCAAGACCCAATTACAAATGCAGGTGTTGATTTCCAGGTCTGGTGGGGATGACCATTTTGAAGGTGGAGGAAAAATCGAAGAACAGCATACAGATATAGGTGTTTCAAATGTGTAGTCAGTTAAGGGCATTTGCTTTTAGAGGTACCACCCCAGTGACGAGCCATTTTGGACCCTATAGTGACTAAAGAGTACCAGAAATATCCACTCATGATCAAAATGTCTTTCTATACTGTTTATTTATATAAAGTAAATAGTAAACATACTGAACTTTATCATTAATTGAAAGAGCAACATGAACATGGAAAACATGAACAATGTTTATGAAGATGAAATTAAAAGAAACTGCACTCCATACCATTACAATATGACATTAACATCAAATAAAACAATGAAACTAAGTAAAAAAAAAAAAGATTTCATCCTGACACTGCAAAATGTACATAATGTAGGTTCCACTTATAAGCGAATATCAGCCTTATTAAAAAGAAAAACACCCACCAGAAACCAGAAGCAACATTTTACCACACAGAACCCACACAGCGTCTATGTTTAGTAAGTACGTGACGTTCCAAACCAATGGAATCACTTCAGTATGCAGACGGCCCGTTACACCAACATCATCAAGGGAGTACTTACATAATTTAGTGTAATATTAGATACACACTGAAGCACCTCCCCTTGAACCTGTACACCTCTGAGAGCATGACTGAATTTAAGAGTCTTCTGCAGGTCTGCTGGTGGAGATGAAAGTGGGGTGCTTACACTTTTGCTGAGCATCTCTTGAAGATCACCTAGGAGTCCTTTAGAGGAAACTCCCAGCACTGTTTCAGCTGAAGCAGTGACAAGTGTTCACTATCACAGGGTGGATGGCATCAACCTCATCATACACTGTAAGACAAAAGCAGAAAATACACAAAAGCTTCATTATGATGTTGCAATAAAGAGTAGAGATGAAGGCAGTAGTGAAGAGTAAAAACCCTAGAACAGTCATAAATATTTATAATAGACTATAAAAGACAACATTATTCATATGAAGTTGGTTCATCACATCACATTTGATGGCTATACTGTTTTACCTCCCATTACTTTATTCTACTTACCCCTGAGAATATTCCAAGAGTATTCAATGGTCTTCTTCATGTGGTCCTTCACAATCAACAAATCAGGTTGTGTCTCCCTGTACTTTTCATGTGATACCTCAATGTGGGCCTCAGGCGTAGCATCCTCTCCAACAATGCAGGATTCCTTCAAAGATACCATAAGTTATCAGTCCCAACCAAAAAAAGAGAATTACTCAAATCTCTCCACCAATATTACACCAACTACTCTTCTGTGATCAACCATAATAAAATCATTCTTAAACAAACTTACATGACCGCTCTCCTCAACATCCCTCAGGAAAGAGCTCTTCACCATTAAAGCTTTGCAACTTGGACATACTCTGCATTGGTGGGATACCTGCACACCAAGAGCAACAAAATCAATCAAATGTGTCCAGTAATTCTGTTCAACTAACTAAATCAGATGTATCCTATGTAAACTCATAAAAAATAATTTCTATCAATCATAGAAAATCCTCCTCTATGAGCTTAAGCTCCCTGACTGAGAAATCCTGCTTTGTTTTCTAAGTAAAAATAATGAAATATCCTCCACAGAGAAAATTCTGTATGATTTCATGCAAATTACTTTCTATTCACTGTTGATTTCTTTCTTAAGTTATTTGTGTTTCCATTAATAAAAATGCTGACCTTTCAATGAACACATGGTAGTTAGCTAGCTAGTCCTCAAGCTCAGCTGCTATCACAGAGATGAAGAGCCCTCACCTGCAGTAGCAGCTCAGCTCCATTTCTCCAATGAAACAACTGTTTCAACATCATACAGAAAAATGCTGGAAATAACTAAATGTCTTTGGACATATCGAAGAATCCTGAAACACTAAAGCTTACCTCTATCCTCTATTCACAAAAAAGTTCAATATCACAGGGTTTTGCTCCTTTGCACCGGTTTTAAAGCAGTTTATTCTAAACTAAATGTTTTAATTTCATTCATTTACTATCTTCTTACTGCTGAACAAAAACAGACTCATCAGAAGAGTTAGTGCTGCTGAAGGAGACTAAATCTACATTTAGAGACTCGTATAAAACTCTGATGGAAGGGCGTGGATTTGTTGTCTAAAAGCTCTCTGACCTGAATCAACTGTGGAGGAAGGAAAGCTGGAGTTCAGTGAAAGCTAACAGCTAATTAGCCGAGCTACCCAACTATCTAGCTAGATCTGCCAACGTCCTTCTTAATTAACTAACAATCTACAACAACAATAAACTAATGGGAGCTTTATCTGATTATTTAATACTTTAATATCATGGAAGTGATTATTGTAGTCTACATACACTGAAGTGCTGGGATTCAGACTAGTTTCCACCCCCGGTGATAAAGCCTCACTCTCCTCTCTCTGATAGCGGACCTTCTCCCTCCAGCCTGATCGAGCTGAACTTCATCAGCGGGTCCTCAAAATGTAGTCATCCGCCGCCTGGTCTAGTTCCTTCAGGTCACTTGTTCTTCTGCAGATCTCAGTGTTTCACTTAAAGCTCTCTATATTATTAATTAGTATTGTTTGTGGAATATCTGTAAGATGATGTATTTTACCAGAAAGGATCAATATATTACTCATTTGTTGTCTCTAAAAAAGCGCTCCTCCTGTGGCGCATTAATACAGTGAGACACAGCCGGACTGTTAGACACAGCCATAGCTCACAGTGTGAAGTTCATCTGACTCCAAATGTCCACTTCATTAAACTCATTTAGAGACCTGAGTTTAAGAGCTGACGACTTCTAAACTCTAGTAGAAATCACAAACCTCCATTTGATCAGTTAAAGCTCATTAAGTGTTACATTTTCTGCACTAACTGATAAAATGATCAGGATGTGTCTCCAGATATTTAAGAAACACACAGGTTTCAGCTCCAGCATTTCTTGACCGCAGTGCTTCTACCTGTATGGTGGTCTTTGAGGGGTCAGGTACGGAGCGGATCTCTGGTTGTGCTGTAGCTTCCTATCCCGCCCATTGCCCCACTCCCCCACTCCCCCACCCCCCCAGTCCTACTGCCACACCCCGGGTTGCCAGATATGGAAAAACAACAGCAAGGAAACACAGCGAGCTGCAGCCATGGAGGCGAGGAAGCGACCTGGACCTGGATCATTAGGTGTTACACAACCTAAAAAGCCTCGGCATTCATCTAAAAAGCTCCCTGACCAGAGACGGAGTAAAACCAGAGGAAATACTGGCGATGCGTTTGATAGATGGAGACAGCTTAGAGCCCAGAAGGACTCAAACCGGACCGAACTGGCTGATTTCCTCCTGAACAGGTGAGCACTGAGCTTCAGCTAAGTTTAGCTAACCTCATCTAGATCATTTCTTACAGCCACTAGTAGAGATGGGCTTTTTCAGTGCTTTAAACATTGGAGGGCTTCATTTCTACCCAGTGGTCCGAGTGCAGCTGGGTTATGAAGGCAGCGCGTGTTTGAGAGAGCTGGGTAGCTAAAGTGCTCCAGACTAGAGCTGCCAGCTCAATATTAATGCAAACGCATCGCCAGTATTTCCTCTGCTTTTACTCCGTCTCTGCTCATGGAGCTTTTTAGACGAAGGCCGAGGCTTTTTAGGTTGTGGAACATTTCTGTGATTGACGGTTCGGCCATAATTTCATCCTACCTGGACTTTCTGCATTTCATCAGTGCAGTCAGATAACTTGGTGTTTATAATGTTTTATTGTGTTTTTAATGTTAGTTCTTGATTGAAGTGTATTATATAATCACATCTACATCTTATTGTTTATTCCATCGTTTAAATTGTGCTCGTTTGTTCAGAATCGTCTAAAATAATGTTTTAAACGTGTGCACAGTGTCTAGCAGACGTTAGCTGTTTATCCGTCGTATCTAATAGAGTCCATAAAGCCCTTTTTAGTAGAGATCACTCAGGTTTGATATTGTGGTGAAATGATCTTCACTTTTCTGTGTAAATAAGTTGATTATGGGATTTTCTTTTTAGCTTTGAATGTTCAAGCACCTCCACCCCTAGTAAGAGGCAGTAGAGGAAGCATCATTTGATGCCCCTGTCCAGTATTGGGTGTCCATCAAGTGGAGCACTTTCAGACCGGTCAGTATTCAGGATCTGAACTAATATGATTTCAGACCACATTGTGAATTATAGATCCTAATATTAATACAGAAGTACAGTATTACTGCTGGCCTACATTTTCACAAACAGAACAGTTTTATCTCTACAGAGAAGATCTACCACTTATAGAAGAAGGGATTGAAGCTCTGGAGAGCACCATGGATGTCTCTGAAGCTTTGGAGAAGAGGTAACTATAGTTTATTACTAAACATGACAGAGAAAATAGTAGCTGCTTCGCCCTGATGACCCCAGAAGGTTTGGCCTGCTTCTACCTGTCCCGGCACCAACCATATAGGAACTCAAGCAAACCCAGGCTTGACCGTATGCTCCACAGCTATAAACCATCCTTTCTTTTCTACATCACACTGTGCTGAAGAACTAGCCCACAAAACAATAACTACATTTTTTGTGTAATAACTTCAGTTCTTCTCCACAGTGCAGCGTCCAGACAGTCTAATGAGCAGCAGTTCCCACTGGAGGAAGAGCTGCACATCTCTCAAGTCCCTTTAAAGTCCATTTGATATATTTTACTATATTTATTCATATCTGTTGCTAAACCTTGTTTTGAATTATTTTTATAATAAGGTTGTTGCACTGATTGGAGTTTGTATACTGATCTCAGCATTTCTGGTTTTATTAATGATATAATATGAAATGTTCACTTTTCAATACTGTAAATCATGTTGATCATAACCATTTTAAACAATCTGATTACTATTTTGTTACTTACTCTTATAAACCCTTATTACTCTGTAAATAGGAAATGCATACAACTGTTTAATAAAATGGTTCATTTTCATCTTGTCTTTTTCATCAACTCATAAGTCATACTTTGTTACAACAGCATTGTTCATTAACAATTTGACTTTAATTTGACGTAAATCAGGGTAAAGACAATGTGAAATAAACTGATGTGTAACAGTAACTACATGAAATGGAGGGAGCTGGTGATCAATGAAAGCTGAAGAGCTGGAAGCCCTGATGATGTTCCTGCGTCCAGAAGGTTTGTGTGGTGAAGCTCCAGTGAGGGTCCTTCATAACTGAGGTCTACAGCAGCTCCTACTCTGAGAAAAGTGTGTATATGATCTGTTAAACTGAGCAGTATGTTGTCAGGATGTGTAAATGAGTAATTCCAGCTCCAGAGTGGATTTTAGGAGCAGTGGGCTTTTGTGTTCAGGAGAACGAGCTTGGCTCTGGATAAAGCCGGCAGCGCTGCATCCAGCTCGCTAACAGCTGACAGAGTTGTATAAAATCCTCATGAGCTGCTTTATAATGAACAGACAATAAAAACAGATCAAGCGAGTATATTTACTGATCATCTTACAGAATATGACTCGTCGTCGCTTGTCATTGTAAAAGTTATTGAACTCGTCTCGCGCTCGTTCCTGCAGGTTCAGTGTCCTCAACCTGGCAACCCGCTCGAGCTGCGGGTCTGGGGTTGAGGGGGCGGGGCAGACCCCTCTCTCCAGGGTCTGGAAATTGGACTGCGGTAGACATTTTAAACGATTGCTGTCATTTAGTCCTTATTGTTCCTTTTAATGTTTTATTAGAGGTAATTTCACGTCGTCTCCAGTTAAAAACCCTCGAATACGGAGGTTTGTCAAGGACTTTTATCTCTTTTGTCGGTTTGGAAACAACACCTGATGTTCAAAAAAAAATTATGTTCATGTTTTGTTTTCTTTTAAAATGAAAGTCAACCAAATTCACTCATTTTCTACATTTATATTTTATTTAAGTACATATTTCAGTTTATATTCAGCTCGTTGCGCTCGGGTCTACAGCGGGACGGTGAAGTGACGTAACGAAGCTTCGGTTCGGATCACGTGATTTCCGGTATTTTGAGCGAGACTCTGAACCGCTGTTCGAGACGTGAGTCGACTCAGAGAGGAACATGGAGACCGCGGAGGAACGAGCTCTCCAGATGCTCAGCTTGGAGCTCGTCCAGCTGGACCGGCAGTCTGACGGAAGACGAGGCCAGAGGCAGCCCGCGACGTCTCCAACGCGGCGGTCTCAGTTCCAGCGCTACCGGAGCGGAAGACCCCGAGGTTCGTCACATCCACTCCCGCACCGGAGAGGGTCTGGGGGCGTCGGCGTGGTCAGGAAAAGTCGGCAGCTCCTCCACCACCACAGCTCTTCCACTTCGCCTTCACCTGCTCCGGCACCGAGTACAGCTCCTCAGGGCGGTGCTCTCGTTGTTGGAGACTGTAAATCACTTCAGAGTATCGGACCAAAGAGCAACGCCACGGTCTCCTGTTTTCTAGGTGTCCTGGACGTCGGTAGGCGGCTTCCCCTCAGCGGCAGCGTGGCGGCTCCTCTCAGCGGCTTCGGCCCTGTTTGGAAAAAGACAGACACCTGGATCATCGTCTTCGGCCCCCTGCTCACCTACCGACGAGTAAGGGAGCGTTTACCGGCTCTTCGTGCTCCACTGCTGGCTGCCGGACAGGAGATCTTTGGGGAGCGGCAGGTCCTCTTCCGCAGAGAGGTTCACCCGAGCGGCCTGGGGTCCGTCGTTCTCTCCGGGAACATCGAGAAGCTGCTACGCCAGGACTGACTGGCCCTTCCCAGTCCCACCAGTCAGGTTAGTTTAAGAGGATTTCCTCCATTTTATCAGCATTAATTCTGTGATTTCTCTGCTTGTGTTAAACAGTAATATATCAGAGTCACTCATAGTGTTTCAGTATGGAGACTGTGTCTGTGTCCCTGCATGATTTATAATCGTAACATCAGAAAATCCTCTTTATCAACTTTATTAGAATTGATTCAGATTCATTCAGCTTTCCGCGTACAAGCAGCTTCTGTACTGAATTTGAGCTGTTAAATATAGGATCTCTAGCCCCTAAAGAAGTCACGGTCAGTGAAGTTCTGACTGATGAGCATCGCTCTGAATCAAGGGCCTAGGAGTGATTTTCACATTGGTGAGGGACATAGAATCGCTCCCTCTGGAAGTTGAGGCTTTTGGCATTTTGATGGACTTCTGACCTCAATGTCATGTTATATAGAGCCTTTATGTACAGATACTGTAGCCAACACACTCGTAAAGGAGCCAGTCTGTTCCTGAGACAATAAATACACACCTGTGATCATGATCACCAACAGCATCACAGCTAGCTTACTGTACTCCATGAAGGAACATCTAACCCTGTGTTCAGGGGGTTTGTTGTAGACCCAATGGTCATCTAGCTTCTGTGTAAAGCCATTTTCATCTGGATAATCAGGTAACATGTTGTTCCAGGTTCTTCCAGACTGTTTGAGAGCATACAGTGATTTATTCAGTTTACAGAAAACCTTTTCCCCTGTATTTGATTTCCCTTCAAATCCCTCTGGTTGCTCCATATACATCTCACAATTAATTAAAGCATTCAAGTAGGCTGTTGTAGCGTCCATCTGGTTGAGCTGAAGGTCATACTGTGCTGTTGAACTCCTCTTTGAAGCTCTGTGGTACATTACAGACCCTGTAACAGTAGTCAGTATCTGGTGGTCAGTGGTCAGTGTCTGGTCACTAATATCTCACCCAGGACCTCAGTATTTAGCTGACTTTCCTGTCTCTCTTTGGGTGGCGTGTGCTATGTCTGTCTCCTTCTTGAACATCAGTTTGAGACTCTTGAACCTCTTTTGGAGTCTGATCAACACGGTTAGCTGTTAGCATGGGGGTACATGCCTCTCCATCTGCTATTGACTGGTCAGTCTGGGTTGGGTGTTCTGTAACACACTCTGTAAGAAATTTCACCAGTCTGTGTTTATGGGCTTTCTCTGTGTCTGGATAGTAGACTAGGTATGTTGGACTGTTCTTGTCGTACCTTACAAAGATTCCCTTTAACACTTTGAGTCTAGGTTAGGCTTTCTCTCTGTCAGCATGTCGTATGGAGGTGGTTTACAAACAGCTATTTAAGCTCTTGTTGTTGATTCGAGTCTCACTTGCTCTCACTGTACATGGCATTCCACAGCACAACACTTACCCGTTTACATCCCAAACACAAAGCTCTTTACCTGCAACTAAGCTCAAGCTGGAGAAAGTTTTGTCATAGCATCTGCAACCATATCTGCTGTGGGACAGAGTTCAGTTATTTTACACTCATGGAGCTCTGATCGAATGAAGTGCTGTCTAATGGGGATGTGTTCTATCTTTAACATACAGCGTTCATGGAAAGAGTGATTGCGCTGTCTTCAGGTATTTTCACAGGTGCATGTTGGTGATCACTGTTCATGGTATTTAGTAGCTGTGTGAGGTACAAGCTTTCCTGAATGATTGCAGTCAGAGCCATATATTCTCCTTTACATGTAGACCGAGCAGGAGAAACGGGACCGTCTTTAGTTAGACCTAAACCAGAGCTCTTCTGGTAATGCAGTCAATGATCAGTAGAAGCCTTTAAGTACCTCATTACATGCTTGACTGCAGTCCAGTGTTGTACTTGTCTGAGCCAAATGAACTGCAACAGTTTACTGACTGTACAACTTGGATCATGTCTTGTACTCGTAACGGTTACGGCTTTGTAAGTAGTCTTGAAATGAAAAAGAAAGGAGTGCAGAGAGAACCATCCACTAAGTGTTATTTTGTTTACTTGCACCACAAACCCACTGAAAACATAAAACATACAAACATCCACCAGTTCTTTTAATGGTTCTTTCATACTTTGTCTATTGGAATGATCCAAAAACAGCAGTAGGATCACTCTCACTGAGGTGTTTATACTTCAGATGTCAATGATCTAACCGCCCCCTTTTTGGCTCTTCTCATAAGTCAATCTACCTGCTGCTTTGTGAGATCTTGTAGGATCAACAGAATCACTACTTGTTACATTGTGACTTTTGTTCACATGAGGTTGACCTTGACCTTGAAAATCAGTATCTAGAAAATGATTCTTTCCTAGAAAAGTTTTCATCTTGAATGTTGTTGACCTCTTTTTCACCTCCATGAGCAAGTCATTGTCACTGGCAGCAATGATGAGATCATCAATCCAGATGATCAGTATTATCCTACAGACAACCTTTTCACATGTATTTGATTTTCCTTTAAATCCCTCTGGTTGCTCCATATACAGTGGGGAAAAATAGTATTTAGTCAATCACCAATTGTGAAAGTTCTCCCACTTAAAAAGATGAGAGGCCTGTAATTGACATCATAGGTAGACCTATGAGAGACAAAATGAGAAACAAAATTCAGAAAATCACATTGTCTGATTTTTAAAGAATTTATTTGCAAATAATAGTGGAAAATAAGTATTTGGTCAATAACAAAAGTTCATCTCAATACTTTGTTATATATCCTTTGTTGGCAATGACAGAGGACAAACGTTTTCTGTAAGTCTTCACAAGGTTGGCACACACCATTGCTGGTATGTTGGCCCATTCCTCCATGCAGATCTCCTCTAGAGCAGTGATGTTTTGGGGCTGTCGGCGGGCAACACAGACTTTCAGCTCCCTCCAAATGTTTTCTATGGGGTTGAGATCTGGAGACTGGCTAGGCCACTCCAGGACCTTGAAATGCTTCTTACGAAGCCACTCCTTTGTTGCCCTGGCAGTGTGCTTGGGATCATTGAAGATGAAACATGGCTGGGTTTTTCAGCATGACAATGTCCTTGCTGATGGAAGGAGGTTTGCACTCAAAATCTCACAATACATGGCCCCATCCATTCTTTCATGTACACGGACCAGTCGTCCTAGTCCCTTTGCAGAGAAACAGCCCTAAAGCATGATGTTGCCACCCCCATGCTTCACAGTTGGTATGGTGTTCTTTGGATGCAACTCAGCATTCACTCTCCTCCAAACAACGAGTTGTGTTTGTACCAAACAGCTCTACTTTGGTTTCATCTGACCATAAGACGTTCTCCCAATACTCTTCCGGAACATCCAAATGCTCTCTAGCAAACTTCAGACGCGCCCGGATATGTACTGGCTTAAGCAGGGGAACACGTCTGGCACTGGCGGCGTAGTGTTACTGACGGTAGCCTTTGTAACGTTGGTCCCAGCTTTCTGCAGGTCATTCACTAGGTCCCCACGTGTGGTTCTGGGATTTTTGCTCACTGTTCTTGTGATCATTTTGACCCCACGGGCTGAGATCTTGCGTGGAGCCCCTGATCGAGGGAGATTAGCAGTGGTCTTGTAGGTCTTCCATTTTCTGATTATTGCTCCCACAGTAGATTTCTTCACACCAAGCTGCTTGCCTATTGCAGATTCAGTCTTCCCAGCCTGGTGCAGGTCTACAATTTTGTTTCTGGTGTCCTTCGACAGCTCTTTGGTCTTCACCATAGTGGAGTTTGGAGTGTGACTGTTTGAGGTTGTGGGCAGGTGTCTTGTATACTGTTAACAAACAGGTGCCATTAATACAGGTAATGAGTGGAGGACCGAGAAGCCTCTTAAAGAAGGTACAGCCAGAAATCTTGCTTGTTTGTAGGTGACCAAATACTTATTTTCCACCATTATTTGCAAATAAAATCTTTAAATTCTGAAAATCACATTGTCTGATTTTTTTCTTTCTCATTTTGTCTCTCATAGTTGAGGTCTATTGGTCTCTGATGTCAATTACAGGCCTCTCTCATCTTTATAAGTGGAAGAAACTTGCATAATTGGTGACTAAATACTTTTTTTTCCCCTCACTGTACATCTCTCCATCAATCAGTGCATGCAAATAGGCTGTTGTAACGTCCACCTGGTGGAGCTCAAGGTTAATATCTGACACACAGTCAGCTAAATACTGAGGTGCCTTCCTGTCTCTTTGGATGGTGTGTGCTATGTCAGTCGCCTTCTGTTTAAAAGCTTTCTTGAACATCAGAAGAGGATCAAGAGTCTCAAACTGAAGTCTGATCAGCGCGGTTAGCTGTTAGCATGGGGGTACACGCCTCTCTCCATGTTGACTAGTCAATCTGGGTTTGGTGTTCTGTAACACACTCTGTAAGAAATTTCACCAGTCTGTGTTTATGGATTTTTTTTTTTCTGTGTCTGGATAGTAGACTAGGTATGATGGACTGTCATTGTCATTGACTTGTTCTTTCCTTTCACATTTTGAGTTGCTTCTATCTGTCATGTTTTTCATCATATCATGTTTTGTAACCATTGTATGCTGATACAAATACTTACATCTTTAAAAAGTTAGGCTTTCAGAGTACAAGCAGCTCCCGCATTGAATTTGGGCTGTTAAATATATATGATCTCTAGACCATAACGAAGTCACTGTCAAGAGAGCATACAATGACCTATTCAGTTTACAGAAAACCATTTCACCTGATTTTCCTTTAAATCCCTCTAGTTGATTCAAGTAGGCTGTTGTAACCTCCATCTGGTGGAGCTGAAGGTCATACAGTGCTGTTCATCTGCATCAACCCAAAACTGTGATTTTGTTGAACTCCTTGCCTCTTTGAAGCTCTGTGGTACATTACAGACCCTCTAACAGAAGTCAATATCAGTAATTATCCTGATAGTATTTAGCTGACTAGGTCAGATATTAAATGAGGTGCTATATGTTATAATGTTAGCAATGTTATAAATTGCTATTTATTTGTTACTGACATCTGCTGATCCAATATCAAACTAACCGGATTGAGCTCCCCAAACTCAAGTGAAAATGTGCTTGGATGTACAAAGGAACGACTGTAGGGTTTTTTGGCTCATTAGTAAGACAACCCGATTCACTCCAGTGAAGTTTAATTTGCTAGTGTTTTCTGAAGAGACCCTGAAAGCTGGTTGTCATAATTCACATGTGTAATACTGTTGTGTGATCTTTTGTATGATCTTTGTTCTTTCAAATGCAGCTTCTCCTAGTCTTAGAAATATATGGAAATGGTACCGCCGGTGAAATTGATGAGCTTGGGTATGGGGGTGAGATTAGGCGCAGCCATGTTAACTGAGTTTAGTAAGTCTATGTAGGTTGCTTTCCTGTCTGGATCTCTGCTGATAGGTCTTCTCTTGCATTTTTGCTGTTTGCTAGCTCTCATGTTGCTTGTTACTCCTATTCATTTCTTTATATTCCTTTAATATTAGCTTTGGCTTGTTGGCTTCAGCCGTTCAGATGACTTTTTGTGCCCCACTGCTGACTGCAAGTTGGATGTCCGGTCCTCTACCACCTAGAAAGGTTTCACCTGTGCTGCCTGGGATCTGTCGTGCTCTCTGGGAACGTTTGAGAAGGTGCTGGACTTGTCTGGACTTACTGGCCCTACCCAGTCACACCAGTCAGATAAGTATTGATTTACTCTATTTAAATAATTTATTCTGCCATTTCTTTGCTTGTATTAAAGTAATATCAGGATCACTTGCTCATATTTTAAACCCTGCAGTATCGAGACTGTCTGCCCCCCCCCCACATAGTTTGTGATTATAGATGTCAGAAAATGAGTTATGACAATCTTGGATAAAAAGGAAGCATATATATCAATTCTTATGAGAACCAGTAACTCTCACATTAAATTTAAATTTGGGCTGTTACATAAACAGTCTCTGGCAGCTAAAGCAGTCATTTTCAATAAAGGTATTATTGATAACCACCTTAGTTCACTGTGTCTAAAACCTGGCAGAGTGGATTCATTCAGTGTTATGTATTAGCTATTAGTTACCCACACCGTTCTTGTGTTGGTGGCGGTGTAGACGCAATTTATGATGAAAAGCTCAATTCTATCCATACAATCAACACTGTATATCTGTCTTTCTATCCACCTTCAACTTCTGGCTATCTTCAACTTCTTCTGTCTTTATATGTATTGACTTGTATGTATGTTTTTGTAATACAGATTGTGAGGACCCCATAAGCCTCTCCATTCTGAAGGTGGATCCGGCCAATATGGGTAAGGTGCCCCAATTTTCAGTGCCTTCCTATTGCCCTCTGACAATCACTGCAGCAAAATAATGCATTTAACTAATAATGTATTATTTTCTACTCTAGATAATAATTTTCACTGGTGAAGTGCTACCATGCCACATTATTCTGCCTATACATCTGCAACTGTGTGATGTTGACTATGCATACGCAACTGTGTAGCAGGTAGGTGATCATTGTTTCTATACATGTATTAACTTTATTCTTTGCCACACAGGTCTTCATGACTCCCTGACTCTGGCCGACTGGCTAACTGACTGGCTAACTATCCATCTGCTTCTCTATCTGTGTGTCCATCTGCATCTGTAATGTTGACTATGCATACGGAACTGTGTAGCAGGAAGGTGATCATTCAGTTTCAATACCTGCATTAACTTTCTTTTTTGCCACACAGGTCCTCATGACTCCCTTACTCTGGCCGACTGGCTAACTGACTGGCTAACTATCCATCTAAGTCCTTTATTAGTCCCGCAGTGGGGAAATTCTCAGTGTCACAGCAGAAAGGGATAGCAAGACACTCAGACAGACAAGCAGATAGTTATAGAAATTTAGATAAATAATTTCCACTGAGTGTCCATCTGCATCTGTGATGTTGACTATGCATACGCAACTGTGTAGCAGGTAGGTGATCCTTCAGTTTCTTTACATGTATTAACTTTCTTTTTTGCCACACAGGTCCTCATGACTCCCTGACTCCTATCCATGAAGATGGGTTGGGCTAACCATGGTCTATCCATGTGCATCTCCATCTGGAATTTTGGCTGACTGGCTAACTATCCATCTGCTTCTGTCTGTGTGTCCATCTGCATCTGTTTGAGGCTGACAATTTGTTTGCAACTGTGTAACAGGTAGGTGATCATTCAGTTTCTTTACATGTCTTAACTTTCTTTTATTGCCACACAGGTCCTCATGACTCTCTGGCTGTCTGGCTAACTATCCATCTGCTTCTCTATCTGTGTGTCCATCTGCATCTGTGATGTTGTCTATGCATACGCAACTGTGTAGCAGGTAGGTGATCATTCAGTTTCAGAATCAGAATATCTTTATTTCACCATGTATGTTACACATACAAGGAATTTGTCTTGGTGAGAGCAACACGTTTGACAAGTAACAAAAAACACAGAACACAGTCTTAAATTAAAGGAAAATGACACTAAACAATAAATAGGGTAGGGGTTAAATTAAAAAAGTAAAAAGTACTAAAGGTAATAAAGAGCTGATATTTACAGAAAGTAAAGAGCTGATATTCACAAGAACATCTGTACAGTGTGTAAATAGGCAGAGTGCAAAATAGCTGTTCAGTCCGGTTTGGTACAGTTCAGTTGTATGTTTTGAGGTTTACAGTGGGAGGTGTCCACTGTGGTTGAGGAGCGCTACAGCTCTGGGGAAGAAGCTGCTAGCATGACGTGTTGTGCTGGTTTTGATGGACCGCAGTGTTCTACCAGAGGGGAGTGTCTGGAAGAGGTGGTGTCCAGGATGTGAGGGGTCAGATGTAATCTTGCCAGCCCGCTTCCTCATCCTGCTGGTGTAGATCTGCTGAAGTGATGGCAGGTTACATCCAATGATCATCTCTGCTGTCCTGATGATGCGCTGAATCTCTAGCTGTCTGGCTAACTGTCCATCTGCTTCTTTGTCTGTGTGTCCATCTTCAACTTTGTGATGTTGACAATGTGTTTGCAACTGTGTAACAACTATTTTCAATAAAGGTATTATTGATAACCACCTTAGTTCACAGTGTCTAAAACCTGGCAGAGTGGATTCATTCAGTGTTATGTATTAGCTATTAGTTACCCACACCGTTCTTGTGTTGGTGGCGGTGTAGACGCAATTTATGATGAAAAGCTCAATTCTATCCATACAATCAACACTGTATATCTGTCTTTCTATCCACCTTCAACTTCTGGCTATCTTCAACTTCTTCTGTCTTTATATGTATTGACTTGTATGTATGTTTTTGTAATACAGATTGTGAGGACCCCATAAGCCTCTCCATTCTGAAGGTGGATCCGGCCAATATGGGTAAGGTGCCCCAATTTTCAGTGCCTTCCTATTGCCCTCTGACAATCACTGCAGCAAAATAATGCATTTAACTAATAATGTATTATTTTCTACTCTAGATAATAATTTTCACTGGTGAAGTGCTACCATGCCACATTATTCTGCCTATACATCTGCAACTGTGTGATGTTGACTATGCATACGCAACTGTGTAGCAGGTAGGTGATCATTGTTTCTATACATGTATTAACTTTATTCTTTGCCACACAGGTCTTCATGACTCCCTGACTCTGGCCGACTGGCTAACTGACTGGCTAACTATCCATCTGCTTCTCTATCTGTGTGTCCATCTGCATCTGTAATGTTGACTATGCATACGGAACTGTGTAGCAGGAAGGTGATCATTCAGTTTCAATACCTGCATTAACTTTCTTTTTTGCCACACAGGTCCTCATGACTCCCTTACTCTGGCCGACTGGCTAACTGACTGGCTAACTATCCATCTAAGTCCTTTATTAGTCCCGCAGTGGGGAAATTCTCAGTGTCACAGCAGAAAGGGATAGCAAGACACTCAGACAGACAAGCAGATAGTTATAGAAATTTAGATAAATAATTTCCACTGAGTGTCCATCTGCATCTGTGATGTTGACTATGCATACGCAACTGTGTAGCAGGTAGGTGATCCTTCAGTTTCTTTACATGTATTAACTTTCTTTTTTGCCACACAGGTCCTCATGACTCCCTGACTCCTATCCATGAAGATGGGTTGGGCTAACCATGGTCTATCCATGTGCATCTCCATCTGGAATTTTGGCTGACTGGCTAACTATCCATCTGCTTCTGTCTGTGTGTCCATCTGCATCTGTTTGAGGCTGACAATTTGTTTGCAACTGTGTAACAGGTAGGTGATCATTCAGTTTCTTTACATGTCTTAACTTTCTTTTATTGCCACACAGGTCCTCATGACTCTCTGGCTGTCTGGCTAACTATCCATCTGCTTCTCTATCTGTGTGTCCATCTGCATCTGTGATGTTGTCTATGCATACGCAACTGTGTAGCAGGTAGGTGATCATTCAGTTTCAGAATCAGAATATCTTTATTTCACCATGTATGTTACACATACAAGGAATTTGTCTTGGTGAGAGCAACACGTTTGACAAGTAACAAAAAACACAGAACACAGTCTTAAATTAAAGGAAAATGACACTAAACAATAAATAGGGTAGGGGTTAAATTAAAAAAGTAAAAAGTACTAAAGGTAATAAAGAGCTGATATTTACAGAAAGTAAAGAGCTGATATTCACAAGAACATCTGTACAGTGTGTAAATAGGCAGAGTGCAAAATAGCTGTTCAGTCCGGTTTGGTACAGTTCAGTTGTATGTTTTGAGGTTTACAGTGGGAGGTGTCCACTGTGGTTGAGGAGCGCTACAGCTCTGGGGAAGAAGCTGCTAGCATGACGTGTTGTGCTGGTTTTGATGGACCGCATTGTTCTACCAGAGGGGAGTGTCTGGAAGAGGTGGTGTCCAGGATGTGAGGGGTCAGATTTAATCTTGCCAGCCCGCTTCCTCATCCTACTGGTGTAGATCTGCTGAAGTGATGGCAGGTTACATCCAATGATCCTCTCTGCTGTCCTGATGATGCGCTGAATCTCTAGCTGTCTGGCTAACTGTCCATCTGCTTCTTTGTCTGTGTGTCCATCTTCAACTTTGTGATGTTGACAATGTGTTTGAAACTGTGTAACAGGTAGGTGATCATTCAGTTTCTTTACATGTATTAACTTTTTTATTGCCACACAGGTCCTCATGACTCCCTGACTCTGGCTGACTGTCTAACTATCCATCTGCTTCTCTGTCTTTGTGTCCATCTGCATTTGTGATGTTGACTATGCATACGCAACTGTGTAGCAGGTAGGTTATCATTCCGTTTCTATACATGTATTAAATTTCTTCTTTGCCACACAGGTCCTCATGACTCTCTGGCTGTCTGGCTAACTATCCATCTGCTTCTCTGTCTGTGTGTCCATCTGCATCTGTGATGTTGTGTATGCTTACGCAACTGTGTAGCAGGTAGGTGATTATTCCGTTTCTATACATGTATTAACTTTCTTTTTTCCCCACACAGGTCCCCACAGGACTCCCTGACTCTGACTGACTGGCTATCTATCAATTTACTTCTCTCTCTGTGTGTCCATCTGCATCTGTGATGTTGACTATGCATACGCAACTGTGTAGCAGGTAGGTGATTGTTCAGTTTCTTTACATGTATTAACTTTCTTTTTTCCCCCACACAGGTCTTCATGACTCCCTGACTCTGGCTGACTGGCTAACTATCCATCTGCTTCTGTCTGTGTCCATCTGCATCTGTGTGAGGCTGACAATTTGTTTGCAACTGTGTAACAGGTAGGTGATCATTCAGTTTCTTTACATGTATTAAGTTTCTTTTATTGCCACACAGGTCCTCATGACTCCCTGACTCTTGCTAACTGGCTAACTATCCATCTGCTTCTCTGTCTGTGTGTCCATCTGCATCTGTGATGTTGACTATGCATACGCAACTGTGTAGCAGGTAGGTTATCATTCCGTTTCTATACACGTATTAACTTTCTTTTATTGCCACACAGGTCCTCATGACTCCCTGACTCTTGCTAACTGGCTAACTATCCATCTGCTTCTCTGTCTGTGTGTACATCTGCATCTGTGTGAGGCTGATAATTTGTTTGCAACTGTGTAGCAGGTAGGTGATCGTTCGTTTTCAATACCTGTATTAACTTTCTTTTATTGCCTCACAGGTCTTCATGACTCCCTGACTCTTGCTGACTGGCTAACTATCCATCTGCTTCTCTATCTGTGTGTCCATCTTCAACTTTGTGATGTTGACAATGTGTTTGCAACTGTGTAACAGGTAGGTGATCGTTCATTTTCAATACCTGTATTAACTTTTTTATTGCCACACAGGTCCTCATGACTCTCTGACTGCAACTGTGATGTTGACTATGCATATGCGACTGTGTAGCAGGTAGGTGATCATTCCGTTTCTATACATGTATTAACTTTCTGTTTTTGCCACACAGATCCTCATGACTCCCTGACTCTGGCTGACTGGCTAACTATCCATCTGCTTCTCTCTCTGTGTGTCCATCTGCAACTGTGTGAGGCTGACAATTTGTTTGCAACTGTGTAACAGATAGGTGATCGTTCAGTTTCAATACCTGTATTAACTTTCTTTTTTACCACACAGGTCTTCATGACTCCCTTACTTTTGCTGACTGGCTGTGTTTCCATCTGCATCTGTGTGAGGCTGACAATTTGTTTGCAACTGTGTAATAGGTAGGTGATCGTTCATTTTATATACCTGTATTAACTTTCTTTTTTACCACACAGGTCCTCATGACTCCCTGACTGCAACTGTGATGTTGACTATGCATACGCAACTGTGTAGCAGGTAGGTGATCGTTCAGTTTCTTTACATGTATTAACTTTCTTTTATTGCCACACAGGTCCTCATGACTCCCTGACTCTTGCTGACTGGCTAACTATCCATCTGCTTCTCTGTCTTTGTGTCCATCTGCATCTGTGATGTTGTCTATGCATGCGCAACTGTGTCGCAGGTAGGTGATCATACAGTTTCTATACATGTATTAACTTTCTTTTCTGCCACACAGGTCCTCATGAATCTCTAGCTGTCTGGCTAACTGTCCATCTGCATCTGTGTGAGGCTGACAATTTGTTTGCAATTGTGTAGCAGGTAGGTGATCATTCAGTTTCAATACCTGTATTAACTTACTTTTTTCCCCACACAGGTCCCCACAGGACTCCCTGACTCTGGCTGACTGGCTAACGATCAATTTACTTCTCTCTCTGTGTGTCCATCTGCATCTGTGATGTTGTCTATGCATACGCAACTGTGTAGCAGGTAGGTGATCATACAGTTTCTATACATGTATTAACTTTCTTTTTTGCCACACAGTTCTTCATGACTCCCTGACTCTTGCTGACTGGCTAACTATCCATCTGCTTCTCGGTCTGTGTGTCCATCTGCGTCTGTGATGTTGACTATGCATACGCAACTGTGTAGCAGGTAGGTGATCATTCCGTTTCTATACATGTATTAACTTTCTTTGCCACACAGGTCCTCATGACTCTCTAGCTGTCTGGCTAACTATCCATCTGCTTCTTTGTCTGTGTCCATCTACATCTGTGTGAGGCTGACAGTCTGTTTGCAACTGTGTAGCAGGTAGGTGATCATTCAGTTTCTATACATGTATTAACTTTCTTTTTCCACACAGGTCCTCATGAATCTCTAGCTGTCTGTCTAACTATCCATCTGCTTCTTTCTCTGTGTCCATCTGCATCTGTGTGAGGCTGACAATTTGTTTGCAACTGTGTAACAGATCGTTCAGTTTGAATACCTGTTTTAACTTTCTTTTTTACCACACAGGTCCTCATGACTCTGTGACTGCAACTGTGATGTTGACTATGCATACGCAACTGTGTAGCAGGTAGGTGATCATTCAGTTTCTATACATGTATTAACTTTCTTTTTCCACACAGGTCCTCATGAATCTCTAGCTGTCTGTCTAACTATCCATCTGCTTCTTTCTCTGTGTCCATCTGCATCTGTGTGAGGCTGACAATTTGTTTGCAACTGTGTAACAGATCGTTCAGTTTCAATACCTGTATTAACTTTCTGTTTTTGCCACACAGGTCCTCATGACTCTTTGGCTGTCTGGCTAACTATCCATCTGCTTCTCTGTCTGTGTGTCCATCTGCATCTGTGAGGTTGTCTATGCATACGCAACTGTGTAGCAGGTAGGTGATCATTCAGTTTCTTTACATGCATTAACTTTCTTTTATTGCCACACAGGTCCTCATGACTCTCTGGCTGTCTGGCTAACTATCCATCTGCTTCTCTGTCTGTGTGTCCATCTGCATCTGTGATGTCTATGCATACGCAACTGTGTAGCAGGTAGGTGATCATACAGTTTCTATACATGTATTAACTTTCTTTTTTGCCACACAGGTCCTCATGAATCTCTAGCTGTCTGGCTAACTGTCCATCTGCTTCTTTGTCTGTGTCCATCTGCATCTGTGTGAGGCTGACAATTTTTTTGCAACTGTGTAACAGGTAGGTGATCATTCAGTTTCAATACCTGTATTAACTTTCTTTTTTACCACACAGGTCTTCATGACTCCCTTACTCTTGCTGACTGGCTGTGTGTCCATCTGCATCTGTGTGAGACTGACAATTTGTTTGCAACTGTGTAACAGGTTGGTGATCGTTCATTTTCAATACCTGTATTAACTTTCTTTTTTACCACACAGGTCCTCATGACTCCCCGACTGCAACTGTGATGTTGACTATGCATACGCAACTGTGTAGCAGGTAGGTGATAATACAGTTTCTATACATCTATTAACTTTCTTTTTTGCCAAACAGGTCCTCATGACTCTCTAGCTGTCTGGCTAACTATCCATCTGCTTCTCTGTCTGTGTGTCCATCTGCATCTGTGATGTTGTCTATGCTTACGCAACTGTATAGGAGGTAAGTGATTATTCCGT
The DNA here is from genome assembly GCF_030463535.1 of Salminus brasiliensis. Classification (NCBI taxonomy): domain Eukaryota; kingdom Metazoa; phylum Chordata; class Actinopteri; order Characiformes; family Bryconidae; genus Salminus; species Salminus brasiliensis. The sequence continues at coordinate 11,023,667 of NC_132901.1, forward strand.
TTCTATACATGTATTAACTTTCTTCTTTGCCACACAGGTCCTCATGATTCTCTAGCTGTTTGGCTAACTATCCATCTGCTTCTCTGTCTGTGTGTCCATCTGAATCTGTGAGTTTGTGTATGCATACGCAACTGTGTAGCAGGTAGGTGATCATTCCGTTTCTATACATGTATTGACTTTCTTTTATTGCCACACAGGTCCTCATGACTCCCTGACTCTTGCTGACTGGCTAACTATCCATCTGCTTCTTTGTCTGTGTGTCCATCTGCATCTGTGTGAGGCTGATAATTTGTTTGCAACTGTGTAGCAGGTAGGTGATCGTTCGTTTTCAATACCTGTATTAACCTTCTTTTATTGCCTCACAGGTCTTCATGACTCCCTGACTCTTGCTGACTGGCTAACTATCCATCTGCTTTTTTATCTGTGTGTCCATCTGCATCTGTGATGTTGTCTATGCATACGCAACTGTGTAGCAGGTAGGTGATCATACAGTTTCTATACATGTATTAACTTTCTTTTATTGCCACACAGGTCCTCATGACTCCCTGACTCCTATCCCTGAAGATGGATCCAGCCAAAAAGGGTATCTTCATCTGCATCTCTATCTGGAACTTTGGTTCACTGGCTAAATTTCCATCTGCATCTGTGTGAGGCTGACAATGTGTTTGCAACTGTGTAGCAGGTAGGTGATCATTCCGTTTCTATACATGTATTAACTTTCTTCTTTGCCACACAGGTCCTCATGACTCTCTGGCTGTCTGGCTAACTATCCATCTGCTTCTCTGTCTGTGTGTCCATCTGCATCTGTGATGTCTATGCATACGCAACTGTGTAGCAGGTAGGTGATCATACAGTTTCTATACATGTATTAACTTTCTTCTTTGCCACACAGGTCCTCATGACTCTCTGGCTGTCTGACTAACTATCCATCTGCTTCTCTGTCTGTGTGTCCATCTGCATCTGTGATGTAGACTATGCATACGCAACTGTGTAGCAGGTAGGTGATCGTTCAGTTTCTTTACATGTATTACCTTTCTTTTATTGCCACACAGGTCCTCATGACTCCCTGACTCTTGCTGACTGGCTAACTGTCCATCTGCATCTGTGTGAGGCTGACAATTTGTTTGCAACTGTGTAACAGATAGGTGATCTTTCAGTTTCAATACCTGTATTAACTTTCTTTTTTACCACACAGGTCTTCATGACTCCCTTACTTTTGCTGACTGGCTGTGTGTCCATCTGCATCTGTGTGAGGCTGACAATTTGTTTGCAACTGTGTAATAGGTAGGTGATCGTTCATTTTCAATACCTGTATTAACTTTCTTTTTTGCCACACAGGTCCTCATGACTCCCTGACTGCAACTGTGATGTTGACTATGCATACGCAACTGTGTAGCAGGTAGGTGATCATACAGTTTCTATACATGTATTAACTTTCTTTTTTGCCAAACAGGTCCTCATGACTCTCTAGCTGTCTGGCTAACTGTCCATCTGCTACTTTGTCTGTGTCCATCTGCATCTGTGTGAGGCTGACAATTTGTTTGCAACTGTGTAGCAGGTAGGTGATCATTCAGTTTCAATACCTGTATTAACTTTCTTTTTTGCCACGCAGGTCTTCATGACTCCCTGACTCTTGCTGACTGGCTAACGATCAATTTACTTCTCTCTCTGTGTGTCCATCTGCATCTGTGATGTTGTCTATGCATACGCAACTGTGTAGCAGGTAGGTGATTGTTCAGTTTCTTTACATGTATTAACTTTCTTTTATTGCCACACAGGTCTTCATGACTCCCTGACTCTTGCTGACTGGCTAACTATCCATCTGCTTCTCTGTCTGTGTGTCCATCTGCATCTGTGTGAGGCTGAAAATTTGTTTGCAACTGTGTAGCAGGTAGGTGATCGTTCGTTTTCAATACCTGTATTAACTTTCTTTTATTGCCTCACAGGTCCTTATGACTCCCTGACTCTGGCTGACTGGCTAACTATCCATCTGCTTTTTTTATCTGTGTGTGAGGCTGACAATGTGTTTGCAACTGTGTAACAGGTAGGTGATCATTCAGTTTCTTTACATGTATTAACTTTCTTTTTTGCCACCCAGGTCTTCATGACTCCCTGACTGCAACTGTGATGTTGACTATGCATACGCAACTGTGTAACAGGTAGGTGATCATACAGTTTCTATACATGTATTAACTTTCTTTTTTGCCACACAGATCCTCATGAATCTCTAGCTGTCTGGCTAACTGTCCATCTGCTTCTCTGTCTGTGTGTCCATCCACAATTGTTTGAGGCTGACAATTTGTTTGCAACTGTGTAACAGGTAGGTGATCGTTCATTTCCAATACCTGTATTAACTTTTTTATTGCCACACAGGTCCTCATTACTCCCTGACTCTGGCTGACTGGCTAACTATCCATCTGCTTCTCTGTCTGTGTGTCCATCTGCATCTGTGATGTTGTCTATGCATACGCAACTGTGTAGCAGGTAGGTGATCATACAGTTTCTATACATGTATTAACTTTCTTTTTTGCCACACAGGACCTTATGACTCCCTGACTGCAACTGTGATGTTGACAATGCATACGCAACTGTGTAGCAGGTAGGTGATCGTTCAGTTTCAATACCTGTATTAACTTTCTTTTATTGCCACACAGGTCCTTATGACTCCCTGACTCTTGCTGACTGGCTAACTATCCATCTGCTTCTCTGTCTTTGTGTCCATCTGCATCTGTGATGTCTTCTATGCATACGCAACTGTGTAGCAGGTAGGTGATCTTTCAGTTTCAGTACCTGTATTAACTTTCTTTTTCCACATAGGTCCTCATGACTCCATGACTGCAACTGTGATGTTGACTATGCATACGCAACTGTGTAGCAGGTAGGTGATCATTCAGTTTCAATACCTGTATTAACTTTCTTTTTTACCACACAGGTATTCATGACTCCCTTACTCTTGCAGACTGGCTGTGTGTCCATCTGCATCTGTGTGAGGCTGACAATTTGTTTGCAACTGTGTAACAGATAGGTGATCGTTCAGTTTCTATACCTGTATTAACTTTCTTTTTTCCCCACACAGGTCCCCACAGGACTCCCTGACTCTGACTGACTGGCTAACGATCAATTTACTTCTCTCTCTGTGTGTCCATCTGCATCTGTGTGAGGCTGACAATTTGTTTGCAACTGTGTAACAGGTAGGTGATCATTCAGTTTCTTTACATGTATTAACTTTCTTTTTGTGCCACACAGGTCCTCATGACTCTCTGGCTGTCTGGCTAACTATCCATCTGCTTCTATGTCTGTGTGTCCATCTGCATCTGTGAGGTTGTCTATTCATACGCGACTGTGTAGCAGGTAGGTGATCGTTCAGTTTCAGTACCTGTATTAACTTTCTTTTTTGCCACACAGGTCCTCATGAATCTCTAGCTGTCTGGCTAACTGTCCATCTGCTTCTTTGTCTGTGTCCATCTGCATCTGTGTGAGGCTGACAATTTGTTTGCAACTGTGTAACAGGTAGGTGATCATTCAGTTTCAATACCTGTATTAACTTTCTTTTTTACCACACAGGTATTCATGACTCCCTTACTCTTGCAGACTGGCTGTGTGTCCATCTGCATCTGTGTGAGGCTGACAATTTGTTTGCAACTGTGTAACAGGTAGGTGATCATTCAGTTTCAATACCTGTAATAACTTTCTTTTTTACCACACAGGTATTCATGACTCACTGACTCTTGCTGACTGGCTAACTATCCATCTGCTTCTCTGTCTGTGTATCCATCTGCATCTGTGATGTTGTCTATGCATACGCAACTGTGTAGCAGGTAGGTGATCATTCAGTTTCTTTACATGTATTAACTTTCTTTTTTGCCACACAGGTCCTCATGACTCCCTGACTGCCTCTGTGATGTTGACTATGCATACGCAACTGTGTAGCAGGTAGGTGATCGTTCAGTTTCTTTACATGTATTACCTTTCTTTTATTGCCACACAGGTCCTCATGACTCCCTGACTCTGGCTAACTGTCCATCTGCTTCTCTGTCTGTGTGTCCATCTGCATCTGTGTGAGGCTGACTATTTGTTTGCGACTGTGTAGCAGGTAGGTGATCATTCAGTTTCTATACATTTATTAACTTTCTGTTTTTGCCACACAGGTCCTCATGACTCTTTGGCTGTCTGGCTAACTATCCATCTGCTTCTCTGTCTGTGTCCATCTGCATCTGTGAGGTTGTCTATGCATACGCAACTGTGTAGCAGGTAGGTGATCATTCCGTTTCTATACATGTATTAACTTTCTTTTTTCCCCCCACACAGGTCCTCATGACTCCCTGACTCTTGCTGACTGGCTAACTATCCATCTGCTTTTCTGTCTGTGTTTCCATCTGCATCTGTGATGTCTATGCATACGCAACTGTGTAGCAGGTAGGTGATCGTTCAGTTTCTTTACATGTATTAACTTTCTTTTAATGCCACACAGGTCCTCATGACTCCCTGACTCTGGCTAACTGTCCATCTGCTTCTCTGTCTGTGTGTCCATCTGCAACTGTGTGAGGCTGATAATTTGTTTGCAACTGTGTAGCAGGTAGGTGATCGTTCGTTTTCAATACCTGTATTAACTTTCTTTTATTGCCTCACAGGTCTTCATGACTCCCTGACTCTTGCTGACTGGCTAACTATCCATCTGCTTTTTTTATCTGTGTGTCCATCTGCATCTGTGATGTTGTCTATGCATACGCAACTGTGTAGCAGGTAGGTGATCATACAGTTTCTATACATGTATTAACTTTCTTTTATTGCCACACAGGTCCTCATGACTCCCTGACTCCTATCCCTGAAGATGGATCCAGCCAAAAAGGGTATCTTCATCTGCATCTCTATCTGAAACTTTGGTTCACTGGCTAAATTTCCATCTGCTTCTGTCTGTGTGTCCATCTGCATCTGTGTGAGGCTGACAATGTGTTTGCAACTGTGTAACAGGTAGGTGATCATTCAGTTTCTTTACATGTATTAACTTTCTTCTTTGCCACACAGGTCCTCATGACTCTCTGGCTGTCTGGCTAACTGTCCATCTGCTTCTCTGTCTGTGTGTCCATCTGCATCTGTGATGTCTATGCATACGCAACTGTGTAGCAGGTAGGTAATCTTTCTGTTTCAATACCTGTATTAACTTTCTTTTTTACCACACAGGTCTTCATGACTCCCTGACTTCCTCTGTGATGTTGACTATGCATACGCAACTGTGTAACAGGTAGGTGATCATACAGTTTCTATACATGTATTAACTTTCTTTTTTGCCACACAGGTCCTCATGAATCTCTAGCAGTCTGGCTAACTGTCCATCTGCTTCTCTGTCTGTGTGTCCATCCGCAATTGTTTGAGGCTGACAATTTGTTTGCAACTGTGTAACAGGTAGGTGATCGTTCATTTCCAATACCTGTATTAACTTTTTTATTGCCACACAGGTCCTCATTACTCGCTGACTCTGGCTGACTGGCTAACTATCCATCTGCTTCTCTGTCTGTGTGTCCATCTGCATCTGTGATGTAGACTATGCATACGCAACTGTGTAGCAGGTAGGTGATCATTCCATTTCTATACATGTATTAACTTTCTTCTTTGCCACACAGGTCCTCATGACTCTCTGGCTGTCTGACTAACTATCCATCTGCTTCTCTGTCTGTGTGTCCATCTGCATCTGTGATGTTGTCTATGCATACGCAACTGTGTAGCAGGTAGGTGATCATTCCGTTTCTATACATGTATTAACTTTCTTCTTTGCCACACAGGTCCTCATGACTCTCTGGCTGTTTGGCTAACTGTCCATCTGCTTCTTTGTCTGTGTCCATTTGCATCTGTGTGAGGCTGACAATTTGTTTGCAACTGTGTAGCAGGTAGGTGATCATTCAGTTTCAATACCTTTATTAACTTTCTTTTTTCCCCACACAGTTCCCCACAGGACTCCCTGACTCTGACTGACTGGCTAACTATCAATTTACTTCTCTCTCTGTGTGTCCATCTGCATCTGTGATGTTGACTATGCATACGCAACTGTGTAGCAGGTAGGTGATTGTTCAGTTTCTATACCTGTATTAACTTTCTTTTTTCCCCCACACAGGTCTTCATGACTCCCTGACTCTGGCTGACTGGCTAACTATCCATCTGCTTCTCTGTCTGTGTGTCCATCTGCATCTGTGTGAGGCTGACAATTTGTTTGCAACTGTGTAGCAGGTAGGTCATCATTCCGTTTCTATACATGTATTAACTTTCTTTGCCACACAGGTCCTCATGAATCTCTAGCTGTCTGGCTAACTGTCCATCTGCTTCTTTGTCTGTGTCCATCTGCATCTGTGTGAGGCTGACAATTTGTTTGCAACTGTGTAACAGGTAGGTGATCATTCAGTTTCAATACCTGTATTAACTTTCTTTTATTGCCACACTGGTCCTTATGACTCCCTGACTGCAACTGTGATGTTGACTATGCATACGCAACTGTGTAGCAGGTAGGTGATCGTTCAGTTTCTATACATGTTTTAACTTTCTGTTATTGCCACACAGGTCCTCATGACTCCCTGACTCTTGTTGACTGGCTAACTATCCATCTGCTTCTCTGTGTGTGTCCATCTGCATCTGTGATGTTGTCCATGCATACACAACTTTTTAGCAGGTAGGTGATCGTTCAGTTTCTTTATATGTATTAACTTTCTTTTTTCCCACACAGGTCCTCATGAATCTCTAGCTGTCTGGCTAACTGTCCATCTGCATCTGTGTGAGGCTGACAATTTGTTTGCAACTGTGTAGCAGGTAGGTGATCGTTCGTTTTCAATACCTGTATTAACTTTCTTTTATTGCCACACAGGTCCTTATGACTCCCTGACTCTGGCTGACTGGCTAACTATCCATCTGCTTCTCTGTCTGTGTGTCCATCTGCAACTGTGTGAGACTGACAATTTGTTTGCAACTGTGTAACAGGTAGGTGATCTTTCAGTTTCAATACCTGTATTAACTTTCTTTTTTACCACACAGGTCTTCATTACTCCCTGACTCTTGCTGACTGGCTAACTATCCATCTGCTTCTCGGTCTGTGTGTCCATCTGCGTCTGTGATGTTGACTATGCATACGCAACTGTGTAGCAGGTAGGTCATCATTCCGTTTCTATACATGTATTAACATTCTTTGCCACACAGGTCCTCATGAATCTCTAGCTGTCTGGCTAACTGTCCATCTGCTTCTCTGTCTGTGTGTCCATCTGCATCTGTGATGTTGTCTATGCATACGCAACTGTGTAGCAGGTAGGTGATCATACAGTTTCTATACATGTATTAACTTTCTTTTTTTACCACACAGGTCCTCATGACTCTCTGGCTGTCTGGCTAACTGTCCATCTGCTTCTCTGTCTGTGTGTCCATCTGCATCTGTGATGTTGTCTATGCATACGCAACTGTGTAGCAGGTAGGTGATCGTTCAGTTTCTTTACATGTATTAACTTTCTTTTATTGCCACACAGGTCTTCATGACTCCCTGACTCTTGCTGACTGGCTAACTATCCATCTGCTTCTCGGTCTGTGTGTCCATCTGCGTCTGTGATGTTGACTATGCATACGCAACTGTGTAGCAGGTAGGTCATCATTCCGTTTCTATACATGTATTAACTTTCTTTGCCACACAGGTCCTCATGAATCTCTAGCTGTCTGGCTAACTGTCCATCTGCTTCTTTGTCTGTGTCCATCTGCATCTGTGTGAGGCTGACAATTTGTTTGCAACTGTGTAACAGGTAGGTGATCATTCAGTTTCAATACCTGTATTAACTTTCTTTTTTACCACATAGGTCTTCATGACTCCCTTACTCTTGCTGACTGGCTGTGTGTCCATCTGCATCTGTGATGTTGTCTATGCATACGCAGCTGTGTAGCAGGTAGGTGATCGTTCAGTTTCTTTACATGTAATAACTTTCTTTTATTGCCACACAGGTCCTCATGACTCCCTGACTCTTGCTGACTGGCTAACTATCCGTCTGCTTCTCTTTCTGTGTGTCCATCTGCATCTGTGATGTTGACCATGCATACGCAACTGTGTAGCAGGTAGGTGATCATTCCGTTTCTATACATGTATTAACTTTCTTCTTTGCCACACAGGTCCTCATGACTCTCTGGCTGTCTGGCTAACTGTCCATCTGCTTCTTTATCTGTGTTCGTCTGCATCTGTGTAAGGCTAACAATTTGTTTGCGACTGTGTAGCAGGTAGGTGATCATTCAGTTTCTTTACATGTATTAACTTTCTTTTATTGCCACACAGGTCCTCATTACTCTCTGGCTGTCTGGCTAACTATCCATCTGCTTCTATGTCTGTGTGCCCATCTGCATCTGTGAGGTTGTCTATTCATACGCCACTGTGTAGCAGGTAGGTGATCGTTCAGTTTCTTTACATGTATTAACTTTCTTTTATTGCCACACAGGTCTTCATGACTCCCTGACTCTTGCTGACTGGCTAACTATCCATCTGCTTCTCTGTCTGTGTGTCCATCTGCATCTGTGTGAGGCTGACAATTTGTTTGCAACTGTGTAACAGATAGGTGATCGTTCAGTTTCAATACCTGTATTAACTTTCTTTTATTGCCACACAGGTCTTCATGACTCCCTGACTGCCTCTGTGATGTTGAGTATGCATACGCAACTGTGTACCAGGTAGGTGATCGTTCAGTTTCTTTACATGTATTAACTTTCTTTTATTGCCACACAGGTCCTCATGACTCCCTGACTCTGGCTGACTGGCTAACTATCCATCTGCTTCTCTGTCTGTGTGTCCATCTGCATCTGTGATGTTGACTATGCATACGCAACTGTGTAGCAGGTAGGTGATCATTCAGTTTCAATACCTTTATTAACTTTCTTTTTTCCCCACACAGTTCCCCACAGGACTCCCTGACTCTGACTGACTGGCTAACTATCAATTTACTTCTCTCTCTGTGTGTCCATCTGCATCTGTGATGTTGACTATGCATACGCAACTGTGTAGCAGGTAGGTGATTGTTCAGTTTCTATACCTGTATTAACTTTCTTTTTTCCCCCACACAGGTCTTCATGACTCCCTGACTCTGGCTGACTGGCTAACTATCCATCTGCTTCTCTGTCTGTGTGTCCATCTGCATCTGTGTGAGGCTGACAATTTGTTTGCAACTGTGTAGCAGGTAGGTCATCATTCCGTTTCTATACATGTATTAACTTTCTTTGCCACACAGGTCCTCATGAATCTCTAGCTGTCTGGCTAACTGTCCATCTGCTTCTTTGTCTGTGTCCATCTGCATCTGTGTGAGGCTGACAATTTGTTTGCAACTGTGTAACAGGTAGGTGATCATTCAGTTTCAATACCTGTATTAACTTTCTTTTATTGCCACACTGGTCCTTATGACTCCCTGACTGCAACTGTGATGTTGACTATGCATACGCAACTGTGTAGCAGGTAGGTGATCGTTCGGTTTCTATACATGTTTTAACTTTCTGTTATTGCCACACAGGTCCTCATGACTCCCTGACTCTTGTTGACTGGCTAACTATCCATCTGCTTCTCTGTGTGTGTCCATCTGCATCTGTGATGTTGTCCATGCATACACAACTTTTTAGCAGGTAGGTGATCGTTCAGTTTCTTTATATGTATTAACTTTCTTTTATTGCCACACAGGTCCTCATGACTCCCTGACTCTTGCTGACTGGCTAACTATCCATCTGCTTCTCTGTCTTTGTGTCCATCTGCATCTGTGATGTTGTCTATGCATGCGCAACTGTGTCGCAGGTAGGTGATCATACAGTTTCTATACATGTATTAACTTTCTTTTTTCCCACACAGGTCCTCATGAATCTCTAGCTGTCTGGCTAACTGTCCATCTGCATCTGTGTGAGGCTGACAATTTGTTTGCAACTGTGTAGCAGGTAGGTGATCGTTCGTTTTCAATACCTGTATTAACTTTCTTTTATTGCCACACAGGTCCTTATGACTCCCTGACTCTGGCTGACTGGCTAACTATCCATCTGCTTCTCTGTCTGTGTGTCCATCTGCAACTGTGTGAGACTGACAATTTGTTTGCAACTGTGTAACAGGTAGGTGATCTTTCAGTTTCAATACCTGTATTAACTTTCTTTTTTACCACACAGGTCTTCATTACTCCCTGACTCTTGCTGACTGGCTAACTATCCATCTGCTTCTCGGTCTGTGTGTCCATCTGCGTCTGTGATGTTGACTATGCATACGCAACTGTGTAGCAGGTAGGTCATCATTCCGTTTCTATACATGTATTAACATTCTTTGCCACACAGGTCCTCATGAATCTCTAGCTGTCTGGCTAACTGTCCATCTGCTTCTCTGTCTGTGTGTCCATCTGCATCTGTGATGTTGTCTATGCATACGCAACTGTGTAGCAGGTAGGTGATCGTTCAGTTTCTTTACATGTATTAACTTTCTTTTATTGCCACACAGGTCTTCATGACTCCCTGACTCTTGCTGACTGGCTAACTATCCATCTGCTTCTCGGTCTGTGTGTCCATCTGCGTCTGTGATGTTGACTATGCATACGCAACTGTGTAGCAGGTAGGTCATCATTCCGTTTCTATACATGTATTAACTTTCTTTGCCACACAGGTCCTCATGAATCTCTAGCTGTCTGGCTAACTGTCCATCTGCTTCTTTGTCTGTGTCCATCTGCATCTGTGTGAGGCTGACAATTTGTTTGCAACTGTGTAACAGGTAGGTGATCATTCAGTTTCAATACCTGTATTAACTTTCTTTTTTACCACATAGGTCTTCATGACTCCCTTACTCTTGCTGACTGGCTGTGTGTCCATCTGCATCTGTGATGTTGTCTATGCATACGCAACTGTGTAGCAGGTAGGTGATCATTCCGTTTCTATACATGTATTAACTTTCTTCTTTGCCACACAGGTCCTCATGACTCTCTGGCTGTCTGGCTAACTGTCCATCTGCTTCTTTATCTGTGTTCGTCTGCATCTGTGTAAGGCTAACAATTTGTTTGCGACTGTGTAGCAGGTAGGTGATCATTCAGTTTCTTTACATGTATTAACTTTCTTTTATTGCCACACAGGTCCTCATTACTCTCTGGCTGTCTGGCTAACTATCCATCTGCTTCTATGTCTGTGTGCCCATCTGCATCTGTGAGGTTGTCTATTCATACGCGACTGTGTAGCAGGTAGGTGATCGTTCAGTTTCTTTACATGTATTAACTTTCTTTTATTGCCACACAGGTCTTCATGACTCCCTGACTGCAACTGTGATGTTGACTATGCATACGCAACTGTGTAGCAGGTAGGTGATCATACAATTTCTATACATATATTAACTTTCTTTTTTGCCTCACAGGTCCTCATGAATCTCTAGCTGTCTGGCTAACTATCCATCTGCTTCTCTGTCTGTGTGTCCATCTGCATCTGTGTGAGGCTGACAATTTGTTTGCAACTGTGTAACAGATAGGTGATCGTTCAGTTTCAATACCTGTATTAACTTTCTTTTATTGCCACACAGGTCTTCATGACTCCCTGACTGCCTCTGTGATGTTGAGTATGCATACGCAACTGTGTAGCAGGTAGGTGATCGTTCAGTTTCTTTACATGTATTAACTTTCTTTTATTGCCACACAGGTCCTCATGAATCTCTAGCTGTCTGGCTAACTGTCCATCTGCTTCTCTGTTCTTGTGTCCATCTGCATCTGTGTGAGGCTGACTATTTGTTTGCAACTGTGTAACAGGTAGGTGATCGTTCATTTTCAATACATGTATTAACTTTCTTTTTTTGCCACACAGGTCCTCATTACTCTCTGTCTGTCTGGCTAACTATCCATCTGCTTCTCTGTCTGTGTGTCCATCTGCATTTGTGAGGTTGTCTATGCATACGCAACTGTGTAGCAGGTAGGTGATCATTCAGTTTCAGTACCTGTATTAACTTTCTTTTTGTGCCACACAGGTCCTCATGACTCTCTGGCTGTCTGGCTAACTATCCATCTGCTTCTATGTCTGTGTGCGCATCTGCATCTGTGAGGTTGTCTATTCATACGCGACTGTGTAGCAGGTAGGTGATCGTTCAGTTTCTTTACATGTATTAACTTTCTTCTTTGCCACACAGGTCCTCATGACTCTCTAGCTGTCTGGCTAACTGTCCATCTGCTTCTTTGTCTGTGTTCGTCTGCATCTGTGTGAGGCTGACAATTTGTTTGCGACTGTGTAGCAGGTAGGTGATCATTCAGTTTCTTTACATGTATTAACTTTCTTTTATTGCCACACAGGTCCTCATGAATCTCTAGCTGTCTGGCTAACTGTCCATCTGCTTCTCTGTCTGTGTGTCCATCTGCATCTGTGTGAGGCTGACGATTTGTTTGCAACTGTGTTTCTATACATGTATTAACTTTCTTTTATTGCCACACAAGTCCTCATGTCTCCCTGACTCCTATCCCTGAAGATGGATCCAGCCAAAAAGGGTATCTTCATCTGCATCTCTCTCTGGAACTTTGGCTCACTGGCTAACTATCCATCTGCTTCTCTCTGTGTGTCCATCTGCATCTGTTTGAGGCTGATAATTTGTTTGCAACTGTGTAGCAGGTAGGTGATCATTCAGTTTCAGAATCAGAATATCTTTATTTCACCATGTATGTTACACATACAAGGAATTTGTCTTGGTGAGAGCAACACTTATGACAAGTAACAAAAAACACAGAACACAGTCTTAAACTAAAGAAAATTGACACTAAACAATAAATAGGGTAGGGGTTAAATTAAAAAAGTAAAAAGTACTAAAGGTAATAAATAGCTGATATTTACAAGAACATCTGTACAGTGTGCAAATAGGCAGAGTGCAAAATAGCTGTTCAGTCCGGTTTGGTACAGTTCAGTTGTATGTTTTGAGGTTTACAGTGGGAGGTGTCCACTGTGGTTGAGGAGCGCTACAGCTCTGGGGAAGAAGCTGCTAGCATGACGTGTTGTGCTGGTTTTGATGGACCGCAGTGTTCTACCAGAGGGGAGTGTCTGGAAGAGGTGGTGTCCAGGATGCGAGGGGTCAGATGTAATCTTGCCAGCCCGCTTCCTCATCCTGCTGGTGTAGATCTGCTGAAGTGATGGCAGGTTACATCCAATGATCCTCTCTGCTGTCCTGATGATGCGCTGAATCTCTAGCTGTCTGGCTAACTGTCCATCTGCTTCTTTGTCTGTGTGTCCATCTTCAACTTTGTGATGTTGACAATGTGTTTGCAACTGTGTAACAGGTAGGTGATCATTCAGTTTCTTTACATGTATTTACTTTCTTTTTTGCCACACAGGTCCTCATGACTCTCTGGCTGTCTGGCTAACTATCCATCTGCTTCTATGTCTGTGTGCCCATCTGCATCTGTGAGGTTGTCTATTCATACGCGACTGTGTAGCAGGTAGGTGATCGTTCAGTTTCTTTACATGTATTAACTTTCTTCTTTGCCACACAGGTCCTCATGACTCTCTAGCTGTCTGGCTAACTGTCCATCTGCTTCTTTGTCTGTGTTCGTCTGCATCTGTGTGAGGCTGACAATTTGTTTGCGACTGTGTAGCAGGTAGGTGATCATTCAGTTTCTTTACATGTATTAACTTTCTTTTATTGCCACACAGGTCCTCATGAATCTCTAGCTGTCTGGCTAACTGTCCATCTGCTTCTCTGTCTGTGTGTCCATCTGCATCTGTGCGAGGCTGGAAATGTGTTTGCAACTGTGTAGCAGGTAGGTGATCATACAGTTTCTATACATGTATTAACTTTCTTTTATTACCACACAGGTCCTTATGACTCCCTGACTGCAACTGTGATGTTGTCTATGCATACGCAACTGTGTAGCAGGTAGGTGATCGTTCATTTTCAATACCTGTATTAACTTTCTTTTATTGCCACACAGGTCCTTATGACTCCCTGACTCTTGCTGACTGGCTAACTATCCATCTGCTTCTCTGTCTTTGTGTCCATCTGCATCTGTGATGTTGTCTATGCATACGCAACTGTGTAGCAGGTAGGTGATCTTTCAGTTTCAGTACCTGTATTAACTTTCTTTTTCCACACAGGTCCTCATGAATCTCTAGCTGTCTGGCTAACTGTCCATCTGCTTCTTTGTCTGTGTCCATCTGCATCTGTGTGAGGCTGACAATTTGTTTGCAACTGTGTAACAGATAGGTGATCGTTCAGTTTCAATACCTGTATTAACTTTCTTTTTTCCCCCACACAGGTCTTCTTGACTCCCTGACTCTTGCTGACTGGCTAACGATCAATTTACTTCTCTCTCTGTGTGTCCATCTGCATCTGTGATGTTGTCTATGCATACGCAACTGTGTAGCAGGTAGGTGATCGTTCAGTTTCTTTACATGTATTAACTTTCTTTTATTGCCACACAGGTCTTCATGACTCCCTGACTCTTGCTGACTGGCTAACTTTCCATCTGCTTCTCTGTCTGTGTCCATCTACATCTGTGTGAGGCTGACAATCTGTTTGCAACTGTGTAGCAGGTAGGTGATCATTCAGTTTCTCTACATGTGTTAACTTTCTTTTTCCACACAGGTCCTCATGAATCTCTAGCTGTCTGGCTAACTGTCCATCTGCTTCTCTGTCTGTGTGTACATCTGCATCTGTGCGAGGCTGGAAATGTGTTTGCAACTGTGTAGCAGGTAGGTGATCATACAGTTTCTATACATGTATTAACTTTCTTTTATTACCACCCAGGTCCTCATGACTCCCTGACTGCAACTGTGATGTTGTCTATGCATACGCAACTGTGTAGCAGGTAGGTGATTGTTCAGTTTCTTTACATGTATTAACTTTCTTTTATTGCCACACAGGTCCTCATGACTCCCTGACTCTGGCTGACTGGCTAACTATCCATCTGCTTCTCTGTCTTTGTGTCCATCTGCATCTGTGATGTTGACTATGCATACGCAACTGTGTAGCAGGTAGGTTATCATTCCGTTTCTATACATGTATTAACTTTCTTCTTTGCCACACAGGTCCTCATGACTCTCTGGCTGTCTGGCTAACTATCCATCTGCTTCTTTGTCTGTGTCCATTTGCATCTGTGTGAGGCTGACAATTTGTTTGCAACTGTGTAGCAGGTAGGTGATCATTCAGTTTCTATACATTTATTAACTTTCTTTTTTTCCCCACACAGGTCTCCACAGGACTCCCTGACTCTGACTGACTGGCTAACTATCAATTTACTTCTCTCTCTGTGTGTCCATCTGCATCTGTGATGTTGACTATGCATATGCAACTGTGTAGCAGGTAGGTGATCATTCCGTTTCTATACATGTATTAGCTTTCTTTTATTGCCACACAGGTCCTCATGACTCCCTGACTCTTGCTGACTGGCTAACTATCCATCTGCTTCTCTGTCTGTGTGTCCATCTGCATCTGTGTGAGGCTGATAATTTGTTTGCAACTGTGTAGCAGGTAGGTGATCGTTCGTTTTCAATACCTGTATTAACTTTCTTTTATTGCCTCACAGGTCCTTATGACTCCCTGACTCTGGCTGACTGGCTAACTATCCATCTGCTTCTCTGTCTGTGTGTCCATCTTCAACTTTGTGATGTTGACAATGTGTTTGAAACTGTGTAACAGGTTGGTGATCATTCAATTTCTTTACATGTATTAACTTTCTTTTTTTACCACACAGGTCCTCATCACTCCCTGACTGCAACTGTGATGTTGACTATGCATACGCAACTGTGTAGCAGGTAGGTGATCATTCCGTTTCTATACATGTATTAACTTTCTTCTTTGCCACACAAGTCCTCATGACTCCCTGACTCCTATCCCTGAAGATGGATCCAGCCAAAAAGGGTATCTTCATCTGCATCTCTATCTGGAACTTTGGTTCACTGGCTAAATTACCATCTGCTTCTGTCTATGTGTCCATCTGCATCTGTGTGAGGCTGACAATGTGTTTGCAACTGTGTAGCAGGTAGGTGATCATTCAGTTTCTTTACATGTATTAACTTTCTTCTTTGCCACACAGATCCTCATGACTCTCTGGCTGTCTGCCTAACTATCCATCTGCTTCTCTGTCTGTGTGTCCATCTTCATCTGTGATGTCTATGCATACGCAACTGTGTAGCAGGTAGGTGATCTTTCTGTTTCAATACCTGTATTAACTTTCTTTTTTACCACAGAGGTCTTCATGACTCCCTGACTGCAACTGTGATGTTGACTATGCATACGCAACTGTGTAACAGGTAGGTGATCATGCAGTTTCTATACATGTATTAACTTTCTTTTTTGCCACACAGGTCCTCATGAATCTCTAGCTGTCTGGCTAACTGTCCATCTGCTTCTCTGTCTGGGTCCATCTGCAACTGTTTGAGGCTGACAATTTGTTTGCAACTGTGTAACAGGTAGGTGATCGTTCATTTCCAATACCTGTATTAACTTTTTTATTGCCACACAGGTCCTCATTACTCCCTGACTCTGGCTGACTGGCTAACTATCCATCTGATTCTCTGTCTGTGTGTCCATCTCCATCTGTGATGTCTATGCATACGCAACTGTGTAGCAGGTAGGTCATCATTCCATTTCTATACATGTATTAACTTTCTTCTTTGCCACACAGTTCCTCATGACTCTCTGGCTGTCTGACTAACTATCCATCTGCTTCTCTGTCTGTGTGTCCATCTGCATCTGTGATGTTGTCTATGCATACGCAACTGTTTAGCAGGTAGGTGATCGTTCATTTTCAATACCTGTATTAACTTTCTTTTTTACCACACAGGTCTTCATGACTCCCTGACTGCAACTGTGATGTTGACTATGCATACGCAACTGTGTAGCAGGTAGGTGATCGTTCATTTTCAGTACCTGTATTAACTTTCTTTTTTACCACACAGGTCTTCATGACTCTCTGGCTGACTGGCTAACTATCCATCTGCTTCTCTGTCTTTGTGTCCATCTGCATCTGTGATGTTGACTATGCATACGCAACTGTGTAGCAGGTAGGTTATCATTCCGTTTCTATACATGTATTAAATTTCTTCTTTGCCACACAGGTCCTCATGACTCTCTGGCTGTCTGGCTAACTATCCATCTGCTTCTCTGTCTGTGGGTCCATCTGCATCTGTGATGTTGACTATGCATACGCAACTGTGTAGCAGGTAGGTGATTGTTCAGTTTCTTTACATGTATTAACTTTCTTTTTTCCCCCACACAGGTCTTCATGACTCCCTGACTCTGGCTGACTGGCTAACTATCCATCTGCTTCTGTCTGTGTCCATCTGCATCTGTGTGAGGCTGACAATTTGTTTGCAACTGTGTAACAGGTAGGTGATCATTCAGTTTCTTTACATGTATTAAGTTTCTTTTATTGCCACACAGGTCCTCATGACACTCTGACTGCAACTGTGATGTTGACTATGCATATGCGACTGTGTAGCAGGTAGGTGGTCATTCCGTTTCTATACATGTATTAACTTTCTTTTATTGCCACACAGTTCCTCATGAATCTCTAGCTGTCTGGCTAACTGTCCATCTGCTTCTCTGTCTGTGTGTCCATCCGCAATTGTTTGAGGCTGACAATTTGTTTGCAACTGTGTAACAGGTAGGTGATCGTTCATTTCCAATACCTGTATTAACTTTTTTATTGCCACACAGGTCCTCATTACTCCCTGACTCTGGCTGACTGGCTAACTATCCATCTGCTTCTCTGTCTGTGTGTCCATCTGCATCTGTGATGTTGTCTATACATACGCAACTGTGTAGCAGGTAGGTGATCATTCCATTTCTATACATGTATTAACTTTCTTTTTTGCCACACAGGACCTTATGACTCCCTGACTGCAAGTGTGATGTTGACAATGCATACGCAACTGTGTAGCAGGTAGGTGATCGTTCATTTTCAATACCTGTATTAACTTTCTTTTATTGCCACACAGGTCCTCATGACTCCCTGACTCTTGCTGACTGGCTAACTATCCATCTGCTTCTCTGTCTGTGTGTCCATCTGCATCTGTGATTTTGTCTATGCATACGCCACTGTGTAGCAGGTAGGTGATCATACAGTTTCTATACATGTATTAACTTTCTTTTATTGCCACACAGGTCCTCATGACTCCCTGACTCCTATCCCTGAAGATGGATCCAGCCAAAAAGGGTATCTTCATCTGCATCTCTATCTGGAACTTTGGCTCACTGGCTAACTATCCATCTGCTTCTGTCTGTGTGTCCATCTGCATCTGTGCGAGGCTGGAAATGTGTTTGCAACTGTGTAGCAGGTAGGTGATCATTCAGTTTCAATACCTGTATTAACTTTCTTTTATTTCCACACAGGTCCTTATGACTCCCTGACTCTTGCTGACTGGCTAACTATCCATCTGCTTCTCTGTCTGTGTGTCCTTCTGCATCTGTGATGTCTATGCATACGCAACTGTGTAGCAGGTAGGTGATCTTTCTGTTTCAATACCTGTATTAACTTTCTTTTTTGCCACACAGGTCCTCATGACTCCCTGACTGCAACTGTGATGTTGACTATGCATACGCAACTGTGTAGCAGGTAGGTGATCATTCCATTTCTATACATGTATTAACTTTCTTCTTTGCCACACAGAGTCCTCATGACTCTCTAGCTGTCTGACTAACTATCCATCTGCTTCTCTGTCTGTGTGTCCATCTGCATCTGTGATGTTGTCTATACATACGCAACTGTGTAGCAGGTAGGTGATCATACAGTTTCTATACATGTATTAACTTTCTTTTTTGCCACACAGGACCTTATGACTCCCTGACTGCAACTGTGATGTTGACAATGCATACGCAACTGTGTAGCAGGTAGGTGATCATACAGTTTCTATACATGTATTAACTTTCTTTTATTGCCACACAGGTCCTCATGACTCCCTGACTCCTATCCCTGAAGATGGATCCAGCCAAAAAGGGTATCTTCATCTGCATCTCTATCTGGAACTTTGGCTCACTGGCTAACTATCCATCTGCTTCTGTCTGTGTGTCCATCTGCATCTGTGTGAGGCTGACAATTTGTTTGCAACTGTGTAACAGATAGGTGATCGTTCAGTTTCAATACCTGTATTAACTTTCTTTTTTACCACACAGGTCCTCATGACTCCCTGACTGCAACTGTGATGTTGTCTATGCATACGCAACTGTGTAGCAGGTAGGTGATAATACAGTTTCTATACATGTATTAACTTTCTTTTTTGCCAAACAGGTCCTCATGACTCTCTAGCTGTCTGGCTAACTGTCCATCTGCTTCTTTGTCTGTGTCCATCTGCATCTGTGTGAGGCTGACAATTTGTTTGCAACTGTGTAGCAGGTAGGTGATCATTCAGTTTCAATACCTGTATTAACTTTCTTTTTTGCCACGCAGGTCTTCATGACTCCCTGACTCTTGCTGACTGGCTAACGATCAATTTACTTCTCTCTCTGTGTGTCCATCTGCATCTGTGATGTTGTCTATGCATACGCAACTGTGTAGCAGGTAGGTGATGGTTCAGTTTCTTTACATGTATTAACTTTCTTTTATTGCCACACAGGTCCTTATGACTCCCTGACTCTGGCTGATTGGCTAACTATCTGCTTCTGTCTGTGTGTCCATCTGCATCTGTGTGAGGCTGACAACTTGTTTGCAACTGTGTAACAGGTAGGTGATCATTCAGTTTCTTTACATGTATTAACTTTCTTTTTTTGCCACACAGGTCCTCATTACTCTCTGGCTGTCTGGCTAACTATCCATCTGCTTCTCTGTCTGTGTGTCCATCTGCATTTGTGAGGTTGTCTATGCATACGCAACTGTGTAGCAGGTAGGTGATCATTCAGTTTCAATACCTGTATTAACTTTCTTTTATTGCCACACAGGTCCTTATGACTCCCTGACTCTGGCTGATTGGCTGACTATCTGCTTCTGTCTGTGTGTCCATCTGCATCTGTGTGAGGCTGAGAACTTGTTTGCAACTGTGTAGCAGGTAGGTGATCATTCAGTTTCTTTACATGTATTAACTTTCTTCTTTGCCACACAGGTCCTCATGACTCTCTGGCTGTCTGACTAACTATCCATCTGCTTCTCTGTCTGTGTGTCCATCTGCATCTGTGATGTTGTCTATGCATACGCAACTGTGTAGCAGGTAGGTGATCATTCAGTTTCTTTACATGTATTAACTTTCTTTTATTGCCACACAGGTCCTCATGACTCCCTGACTCTGGCTGACTGTCTAACTATCCATCTGCTTCTCTGTCTGTGTCCATCTGCATCTGTGATGTTGACTATGCATACGCAACTGTGTAGCAGGTAGGTGATCATTCCATTTCTATACATGTATTAAATTTCTTCTTTGCCACACAGGTCCTCATGACTCTCTGGTTGTCTGGCTAACTATCCATCTGCTTCTCTGTCTGTGTCCATCTGCATCTGTGATGTTGACTATGCATACGCAACTGTGTAGCAGGTAGGTGATTATTCCGTTTCTATACATGTATTAACTTTCTTCTCTGCCACACAGGTCCTCATGAATCTCTAGCTGTTTGGCTAACTATCCATCTGCTTCTCTGTCTGTGTGTCCATCTGGATCTGTGATGTTGTGTATGCTTACGCAACTGTGTAACAGGTAGGTGATCATTCAGTTTCTTTACATGTATTAAGTTTCTTTTATTGCCACACAGGTCCTCATGACTCTCTGACTGCAACTGTGATGTTGACTATGCATATGCGACTGTGTAGCAGGTAGGTGATCTTTCTGTTTCAATACCTGTATTAACATTCTTTTTTACCACACAGGTCTTCATGACTCCCTGACTCTTGCTGACTGGCTAACTATCCATCTGCTTCTCTATCTGTGTGTCCATCTTCAACTTTGTGATGTTGACAATGTGTTTGCAACTGTGTAACAGGTAGGTGATCGTTCATTTTCAATACCTGTATTAACTTTTTTATTGCCACACAGGTCCTCATTACTCCCTGACTCTGGCTGTCTGGCTAACTATCCATCTACTTCTCTGTCTGAGTGTCCATCTGCATCTGTGATATTAACCATGCATTCGCAACTGTGTAGCAGGTAGGTGATCATTCCGTTTCTATACATGTATTAAATTTCTTCTTTGCCACACAGGTCCTCATGACTCTCTGGCTGTCTGGCTAACTTTCCATCTGCTTCTCTGTCTTTATGTCCATCTGCATCTGTGATGTTGTCTATGCTTACGCAACTGTGTAGGAGGTAGGTGTTAATTCCGTTTCTATACATGTATTAAACTTCTTCTTTGCCACACAGGTCCTCATAAATCTCTAGCTGTCTGGCTAACTGTCCATCTGCTTCTTTGTCTGTGTCCATCTGCATCTGTGTGAGGCTGACAATTTGTTTGCAGCTGTGTAGCAGGTAGGTGATCATTCAGTTTCAGTACCTGTATTAACTTTCTTTTTCCCCACACAGGTCCTCATGACTACCTGACTCCTATCCCTGAAGATGGATCGGGCTAACCATGGTCTATCCATCTGCATCTCCATCTGGAACTTTGGCTGTCTGGCTAACTATCCATCTGCTTCTGTCTGTGTGTACATCTGCATCTGTGATGTTGACTATGCATACGCAACTGTGAAACATGTAGGTGATCTTTCAGGTCCTCATGACTCCATGACTCCTGTCCCTGAAGATGGATCCAGCCAAAAAGGGTATCTTCATCTGCATCTCCATCTGGAACTTTGGCTCACTGGCTAACTATCCATCTGCTTCTTTGTCTGTGTGTCCATCTGCATCTGTGTGATGCTGACCATTTGTTTGCAACTGTGTAGCAGGTAGGTGATCATTCAGTTTCTTTACATGTATTAACTTTCTTTTATTGCCACACAGGTCCTCATGACTCCCTGACTCTTGCTGACTGGCTAACTGTCCATCTGCTTCTTTGTCTGTGTGTCCATCAACTATGTGAGGCTGACCATTTGTTTGCATCTGTGTAACAGGTAGTTGATCATTTAGTTTCTATACATGTATTAATTTTCTTATTTGCAGGTTATTTGGTTCCCTTGAACCCCATTTTTGCATCTGTACTGTGTGAGGCTAACTTTTCGTATGCAACTGTGTAACAGATACAGTACTGGCCAAAAGTTTGGACCCACCTTTCTTATTCAATGCGTTTTCTGTATTTTCATGACTATTTACGTTGTAGATTCTCACTGAAGGTATCAAAACTATGAATGAACACATGTGGAGTTATGTACTTAACAAAAAAAGGGGAAATAACTGAAATCATGTTTTATATTCTAGTTTCTTCAAAATAGCCACCCTTTTCTCTGATTACTGCTTTGCACACTCTTGGCATTCTCTCAATGAGCTTCAAGAGGTAGTCACCTTGTAGTGCCTTATCTGGGTTAATTAGTGGAATTTCTTGCTTTATCGATGGGGTTGGGACCATCAGTTGTGTTGTGCAGAAGTCAGGTTACTACACAGTCGACAGCCCTATTGGACAACTGTTAAAATTCATATTATGGCAAGAACCAATCAGCTAACTAAAGAAAACGAGTGGCCATCATTACTTTAAGAAATTGAGGTCAATCAGTCCGGAAAATTGCAAAAACTAAAGGTGTCCCCAAGTGGAGTCACAAAAACCATCAAGCGCTACAGCGACACTGGCACACACGAGGACCGACCCAGGAAAGGAAGACCAAGAGTCACCTCTGCTTCTCAGGACAAGGTTATCCGAGTCACCAGCCTCAGAAATAGCAAGTTAACAGCAGCTCAGATCACAGACCAGTTGAATGCCACACAGAGTTCTAGCAGCAGACCCATCTCTAGAACAACTGTTAAGAAGACCTTCATGGTCAAATAGCTGCTAGGAAACCACCGCTAAGGAGAGGCAACAAGCAGAAGAGATTTGTTTGGGCTAAAAAAACGCAAGATCTTTGGTTCCACCCGCCGTGTCTTTGTAAGACACAGAAAAGGTGAACGGATGGATTCCACATGCCTGGTTCCCACTGTGAAGCATGGAGGAGGAGCTGTGATGGTGTGGGGGTGTTTGGCTGGGGACACTGTTGGGGATTTATTCAAAATTGAAGGCACACTGAACCAGCATGGCTACCACAGCATCCTGCAGCGACATGCCATCTCATCTGGTTTGCGTTTAGTTGGACTATCATTTATTTTTCAAAAGGACAGTGACCCCAAACACGCCTCCAGGCTGTGTAAGGACTATTTGACCAAGAAGGAGAGTGATTGAGTGCTGCGGCAGATGACTTGGCCTCCACAGTCACCGGACCTGAACCCAATCGAGATGGTTTGGGGTGAGCTGGACCGCAGAGTGAAGGCAAAGGGGGCAACAAGTGCTAAACACCTCTGGGAACTCCTTCAAGACTGTTGGAAAAACATTTCAGGTGACTACCTCTTGAAGCTCATTGAGAGAATGCCAAGAGTGTGCAAAGCAGTAATCAGAGCAAAGGGTGGCTATTTTGAAGAAACTAGAATATAAAACATGATTTCAGTTATTTCCCCTTTTTTTGTTAAGTACATAACTCCACATGTGTTCATTCATAGTTTTGATACCTTCAGTGAGAATCTACAATGTAAATAGTCATGAAAATACAGAAAACGCATTGAATGAGAAGGTGTGTCCAAACTTTTGGCCTGTACTGTAGATGATCATTCTGTTTCTATGACCCCCTCTCTTCCTGAAGGTGTATCTGGCCAACAAGGTTCAACTGGCAGTGTTCTCATTGTTGGAGATTTTCTTCTAAAACAGTAATTAATATCTGTCACAAAGGATAACTCAAAGGTGCCGGTGTCCTGGAGGGACCACTACTGCACGCTTCCAGACACCATATGGAAGAAGACCATTGCCAGGATGGTTGTCTCTAGTCCCATGCCCACCTACTGACGAGGGAGCATGCCGTTCAGCTGACTCATGGTGCTCCACTGCTGGCTGCAGGTTTGACGTCCGGCAAAAAAAGGCTTCGTTCTCCAGGAACATTGAGAAGGTGCTATGCCAGGACTGGCCCTACCCAGTCACACCAGTCAGGTAAGTGATTTACATGATTTACTTTATTCCAATCATTCATTCTGCCATTTCTCTGCTTGTATTAAAACATTGTCACTAGTTCATAATATTTCTGACAAATCTTGCAGTATCTAACCTGTGTTGGTCCAACAATAATCATCAGTGAAGTCATTAGTGATAGCCACCTTAGTTCACCATGTCTAATGAATCCATAGCCCTGAATGAATCCACTCCCACATGTTTTAACTATTACAGTTTCCTTCGCAGGTCTGGTTGTGGCAGCGGCGTAGACACAATCTATGGTAAGCTAATTCTTTTTATAGTTTTTAAAACTGGTTTTGCCTAGACTCTTTCTGTCAATCCATCTGCAACTCTGTGGCTGGCTGTCTTTCTGACTGTGCGTCTGCAACTTTATTTGGCTGTGTTGATGTCCAACACTCTTTGGCTGTCTATAAATCTGTTCGTTCTGTTTAACCTGTGATGGCTGGCTGTTTATGAATGTGAAACTGACTATCTGTCTGCAACTGTGTCTGACGATCCATGCATGTGCAGTTCAGTGCAGTGTTGGTGGTCTAACCATGTGCAATGGCTGGCTGTCTTTCTGACTGTGTGACTGTTTCTGACTGTTTGGCAGTGTGTATGTTGATCTGCAACTCTGGCTGTCTGTCCATCTACAACACTGGCTGTTTGTAAATCTGTGAATCGTTCTGTTTAGACTCTGGCTTCAACTCTGACTGTCTTACCATCTGCAACTGGTTGACTGGGTGGCTGTCCATTTTAAACTGTGTCTGTCTGCAACTGTGTGTGGCGCTGTCTGCATGTCCATGTGCAACTTTGTGGCTGGCTGGCTTTTTTTCCATGTGTAATTCTCTGGCTGGCTCACTGGCTTCTTACCGTTCTGAATCATTATCTCTCTCCATCTAAAACTCTGCAATTTCTTCTGCTAAGGCTCTGGCACCAACTCTGGCTTCCTATCCATGTGCAACGCTGTCTATCCATTTGAAACTGTCTGACTATCCATTTGCAACTTTGACTGGATGTATTTATCTGCAATAGTGTCTGGCAATCTTGCTGCAACTGTGTGTGTGTGTCTGCATGTCCATATGCATGTGCAATTCAGTGGCTAACTTTCTTTCAATGTGCAACTCTGGCTGGCTGTCTTTCCATGTGCAGTTCTGGCTGGCTGGCTGGCTGGCTATTTATCCGACTATGCATCTGCAACTATGTTTGGCTGTGTTTGTTCCTCTGCAACTTTGTGCACCTTTCTCTGGCTGCCTGTTCATCTGCAATTCAGTTTAGACTTGCTGCAGCTCTGACTGGCTGTCAGTCCATATGCAACGCTGTTTGGCTGTCTATGTGAAACTAATTCTGCAACTGTCTGTCTATAAATCTGTTGCTCTGTATTTATTCTTCAGTCTGCAGCAGAATAATCTGCAACTGGTTCTGTTTTATCTGTCTACAAGACTGTAGCTCGCTGTCTGTCCAAAGTGAAAATGGAACATAAAGGAGCCAAGTCGCACATTCTGCAAAGCCTCACATCTACCATGATTTCAGCATAATCTGCACCAACTGACCCCATATTTCTTTCTACACAGTCCTTCTAAGCCAGGCGCTCATCCTTTGCTTAGCCTGGAGTGAACAAAGTGCCCACTATAGGGGTGGTCATCTCATCCTAAAATGACAATACGACATTATTTACATGTCTTGTTTGGCCATGCTGATGTATACTGGTGAGTTAAGCTAGATGTTTGACCTATCCTAATGTCATTGATGTGTTTTTCCCCTTTATAGGTTAACTGTGGATACTGCCGGCTCCTAGAAGACCCACTCACCAGCATCCTCATTCCCTTAGTTCCCTGTTTTCTGCTGTCTGCCATGATGGATGTCTTTCTGACTATGCGTCTGCATCTGTGGCTGTGTGCTGCTCTGGCTGTTCTGCTGTCTGTCAATCTATACTTTTCTGGCTATGAATCTGCAATTCATTCTGTTTAGACTCACTCTGGCTGCAATGCTGTCTGACTGTCTGTTGTTCTGCCACTTGTTCTAGTTTACCCGTCCACAAGTCTGTAGCTCTGGCTGTGATGTGGTAGTGTGGCTTCAAGCAGATGCGAAGGACACTTCACCACAAGGACACAGCCGAATACTTCCAGGTAAGTTCTAGTGATATTGAATTTATGCAGCAAGTCAAAGGAAAATGTATATACAAAGCTGTCCATCTGCTGCTGTGTCACTGACGCACACAATTACAGTATTGTTAAAGTCATAAAGTATATTTTAAATTAAAAGGATATGTATTGCATTTATAAGGATTTATAAACTCAAGATTGAATTAATGTAATGCCACTCTGGTAGGAAGTTTATACAAATCATTAAATAAGCTCAGGGTCATTAAATAAGTTCAGAATGCAGCGGCTTGACTGCTCACTAGAGCTTAAAATTGTGACCACATCTGTCTTATTCTCTCATCCCTGCACTGGATTCCAGTTAAATTCCACGTTGATTATAAAATACTCCTTCTGACTTAAGTCTCTCGATTGTTTGCTTGTCCCCACAGCATCTTGGAGAACTTCTTAAACCCTACAACCAGTAACGTACATTTCTTTTGCAGGATTCTGGACCACTATCAGTTTCCCACTTCAGAACACCAGTCTACACATACTCCTAAATCCCTTTCTTATTTTTCTTCTTTCTCCTTGTGCTGAGCTGCTCGCTGCTGACGTGAGTCCATTCGTTGTTGGGTGCTGGTGCCTACCCTCTGGGTCAGCCTTGTCCCACTGTAAATCCCCCTATTTTGAGGAGGATGGGTTACCTTTTTGCGTCTTGGTTCCTTTCAGGGTTTTTCTCTTTAACTTGTGTACATATGAGATTTTACATTATTATTATTTTTTTTTTTTTTAATTACCACAAATGTCTAAAACCCTGCTTTCACATGTCATTGTGTACAATTTTGTAGAATTCAGTCTACTGTAGAATAAGTCTATAACATAAAGCATGGAGAAGGGGTGCAGACTTTCCAGCTTGACTGTATGTAACTCAGACTGTATGTACTTGATCAATAATCAGTGTATTCTGTACAGTTCTCTTACTTCAAATGACCTGAGTGACATTTTCATTGTTAGGATTTTAAGGTGCATGTGATCAGATGATATGACCATCTGAAGAGTCAATGGCAACGGCTGGCAAATAGTCATCCTGACTTCATCTTACGTTGACAACACAGCCTTAGGTGTGAGCCTAGTGCCGCCTTGGCTGCCTGCGATGACCCTGTCCTTCAGAGCTAAAAGTTTAAGTGTGGTGTGTCAAAGACTGTGACAGGAGAATTCCTGACTCAGCATCCTTTGAACAACCGCATTGCACTGATTGTATTGCTCGCTTCCCACCACCTACAAGATCTGACCCAGGACGCTTTGTTTCAGTAGTGGTGGAACAGAAGTGGATTTGTAGGTTGGGAATGCACCCAGAACAGGATTGAACTCTGGACTATTTAGAACACTTTCTGAGTAAAATGACCCAGAACGTTGTGCACCCTTGACCTCCTTTCAGGCCCCCAGGAATCTGGTTCCTATCCTTTTCACACACAAGGACAATGCATCACCTAATGTTTTTTTTAGTCAATCATACCGATGTCTCTTGTGAGTTTCTGTGTTCAAAACAGTGTTGCATCCAAACTGGCTGAGCTGTTCTCACGTTCAAGACTCTTACCAGCACTACTTTAGGAAATGACAGCATGTGGTTGTTCTATGTAGCTTTTACAGCCACAGTGCTTCAGGACTGAAATAAGGGGTGAGGACACCAGTCTTACAGGGTGATAGAAATCCATGTTTGGTAAAAAATGTTTATGGTCTCGGCGCTGATTATATGGATTGCAGTGCTTGTGCTCAGTGTCTGCTGTATTATCCTGTGCATTTGAGGCCTTATTCTCTGAGTGGTAGATATGTCTTTCTATGAAAATGTGTTTTGTCCACAATTCTGTCTCTACTGTAATGACCTTGATGATTTCTACCCGTGTCATTTGTACAGTAAGTCCTGTGCCAAAAGAGGCCTGTGTTTAGGGCAGGACCTCGTTTTATCTAAGATGTGTGTTTTGTTTTTGTTTTTTTTCTTCAGCTTGCCGTGATCTGACGGCCACTCTACCTCTTGGATCTCCTAACCCCTTGTTTTTCCCTCCTTTCTGTTTTTTCTCTCTCTCGCGCTGTACCATGTATTGAGATGCCCAGTTCCAGCTGTTCCATCCTTGTACCACCAGACCTGGCTCTCTACTACCCTACTGCCCACTGTCCTGCTCTGGAGCCTCGTGTTGATTCATCCTCACCTGTCTGGACTTTAACATTTCACTCACGGTTTCATCTTTAATGGCTTGACGGCGCATTTCCATATTCTCTTAATTCAGTATTGATTTCTTGTTTTTATTCCTGGGTTTTATTTTAGGTATTTATACCCAGATCTCTGTAAAGCTGCTTTGTGATGACATCCGTTGTGAAAACTGTTTTATAAATAAAATTTATGCTTTTTTCCTTTTATCAGTTTAGTTTTTGCCAATGTTTCAATGTCACTCCCTTTTCCTATTATTTATTACTTCAAGATTCAAAGCTTTATTGTCATATGCACAGTAAGGAAACTAGTTTCCCTGTACAATGAAATTCTTACTTTGCTGCCCACATTGGATGTCATAGAATAAAAAGTATAAATATAAATAGACAAATAACAAGGATCAAAAATTAAACATGCAGAGAATATATAAAATAAAATATAAAATGTAAACAATTTAGAATTATACAGGCTATATACATTGTGCAGGTATGTGCTACATTAGTTACATTGTAACAGTCTGTAGTAAAGTGGTGTTTGTGCAAAATGAGCTGAAATATAACCATACAAGAACAGTTACATGTGCAAAACGATGTGTGCAGCTGTATGCAGACACAAACAGTCAAGTACAGTAGTGCAACTATTCATGTGCAAAATGATATGAGTTAGTGCAATTGTTATAAATACAGTGATGTCTATGAGGGGAGCCATCAGCTCAACTGTTTAAGAGTCTGATGGCTGTGGGAAAGAAAGAGTTCTTTAATCTGGTAGTCCGGCATTTCACGCTTCTGTACCTCCGACCTGAAGGTAGAAGTGTAAATAGTCCATGTTGGGGGTGGGTGGGATCTTTGATGATGGAGGCAGCTCTCCTGTGGACTCTGAGATTGTAGATGCTCTGCAGAGAGGGTTGTGCCATCTTGGTGATTTTGGTAGCAGTCTTTACCACTCTCTGCAGGCGTTTGCGGTCCTTCACAGTAGTGCTGCCATACCACACAGTGATGCAGCTGGTCAGGATTGATTCAATGATGCAGCTGTAGAAGTTGATGAGGATTCTGGGTGACATGCCAAATTTCCTCAGCCTCCTGAGGAAGTACAGCCGCTGCTGAGCCCTCTTTAGCACATATGTGGTGTTCAGTGTCCAGGTGAGGTCATCACTGATGTGGACCCCTAGGTACTTAAAGCTGCTAACCCTCTCTACCTCAAGGTCCCGGATAAATAGTGGCTGATGAGGTCTCCTCTCCTTTCTCATGTCCACTATCATCTCCTTGGTCTTGTCCGTGTTGAGGGTTAGGTTGTTTTTGGTACACCATGCCACCAGACTGTCCACCTCCTTCCTGTAGGCTGCCTCGTCTCCGCCAGTGATACGACCTATCACAGCGGTGTCGTCAGCAAACTTCAGAATGATGTTGCCAGGATGGGTGGCGACACAGTCGTGGGTGAACAGGGTGTAGAGGATAGGGCTAAGGACACAGCCCTGCGGGGTACCAATGTTGGTGGTGATGATGGCTGAGGTCCTGTTTCCAATCCTGACAGACTGGGGCCTGCCAGTCAGGAAGCTCAGTAGCCAGTCACAGAGGGTGGGATGTAGTCCAAGAGATGAGAGTTTATACGTGAGTCTGTGGGGGACGACCGTGTTGAAGGCGGAACTGTAATCAATAAAGAGTATCCTAACATAGGAGTCTTTATTTTCCAGGTGGGATAGGGAAACATGAAGGGCGGTGGCAATGGCGTCTGAGGTAGACCTGTTGGACCTGTATGCGTATTGCAGAGGGTCTGTAGTGTTCGGTATACTGCTCTGAATGTGGGACAGCACCACTCTCTCGAAGCACTTCATAATGATTGGAGTGAGTGCTACTGGTCTGTAGTCATTCAGGCAGGATGGGGGATTCTTCTTAGGGAGGGGGACAACAGTGGTGGTCTTGTAGCAGGTGGGAACGGTGCATTGTCTGAGGGAAAGGTTGAAGATGGAGGTGAAAACATCAGCCAGCTCGTTAGCACATGCTCTGAGGGCCCGTCCAGGAACGTTGTCAGGTCCTGTAGCTTTGCGAGGATTAATCCTCCTCAGGGCTTTGTGTACCTGGGCTGATGAGACGACTGGTGGGGGGGAAGGGGGTCGAGTGGTTGAGGTGTGTGTGTATTCTGTGGGGGTGGTGGGGGTTGGGGTCTCAAAGCGCGTGTAGAAGGCATTGAGGTCGTCGGGAAGGCTGCCTGATGAGCTGATGATGTTGCCGGGCCTGGACCTGAAGTCTGTAATTTGGTCCAGACATTGCCACATTCTTCTGGGGTCAGCGGTAGAGTACAGTCTCTCTGTCTTCTCTCTGTGCTGTCTCTTGGCTGATCTTATGGCCTTCTTCAGTTTGTACTGCGCAACTTTGAGCTCAGTCTCGTCGCCAGATTTGAATGCGACAGAGCGTGCTCTTAGCATTTGCAGTACCTCACTGTTTACCCAGGGCTTCTGGTTGGGGAACTTCCGGACTTGTATGATGGGTACAATGTTCTCAATACAGGTGTGAATGTACCCAGTCACATACTCAGCATAGTCATCTATGCTTACAGAAGAGTCCTCCAGAGTGGCTGCAGCTCTAAACACATCCCAGTCTGTTGTAGCAAAACAGTCCTGTAGAGTGCTTTCAGCCTCAGGTGTCCATAGTTGAACCTGTCTGCTGACAGGGTCTGACTGTTTGAGTCTTTGTCTGTAGGCTGGGTACATGAACAAAGAAATATGGTCCGAATCTCTTGAGTGGAGCTATGTCTACTGAATTTCACTGACAGCCTCATTCAGGAAGTTAATTGGTGGAAAGCCACTGAATTCAGGCAGTTCATTCTGTACACTGGACCCCTTGTATTAATTGTATTGTATTGTATCCTGCTAGAGTCTGATGCTGACATATGCAGTGCTTACCTTGGATATGCAAAAGAACTCTTGAGGTACTTTGTTGAGAACAGCATCAGGATTAATGGTAAAACCTTTGCAATGTACAATGTACATTCATCTAATTCATTTACCAGTAGATATTTCTTATTTGAATGAAACCTCATGCTTTTCATTTTCCATCTCTACACCATCCAAAAGGTTGCGATGAACAGCAATAATCCTGTTGCTCGAGTGACCAAGAGAATGTATTAAATGGAAAAATACAACAGAGAAGAAATCAATGGTTAGAGCCAGAAAAAGACTGCTTCACCTTTCAGGTAAATATTGACTACATATTGATGATGGTATATGCGTTATGAGATTATAATGTCA
This sequence comes from Salminus brasiliensis, assembly GCF_030463535.1. Classification (NCBI taxonomy): domain Eukaryota; kingdom Metazoa; phylum Chordata; class Actinopteri; order Characiformes; family Bryconidae; genus Salminus; species Salminus brasiliensis. Next base: position 11,055,187 of record NC_132901.1, read on the forward strand.
GTGTGTTTAGACTTTGGTTTTTAGATGTAGAGCAGGAATGCTATGATTATGATTGTACCACCGGCCAGTCAGACAGTGAAACCGAGGAGCCTCTAGACAAGAGAAAAAAGATCTCTGTTGATTTTATTCAAGTTACAGCTCACTTACACTAGCTCACTTTATAGTTTTTTAAAGCTTTGCAAAAGTTGAATAAGAATGTGTTGCTGTATTTTAGAGCCCATTTTCTCAGATGACCGTGGTGATCCTCATCCAGTTGTGACCTAAGACACGTATGTAGGTCTGTGGTAATCTGAAATGTTGCGTTAGCTGTGTAGCGGATCATTTTTCCAATCATCAAGTAAAGGGTGAGAAATTGTAATGGTATTATTGTTGTTAATGTAGTTAATTAGCATGTTTCCTTCTCTGACTAAAATCATTTGGTTTAACCTTAACCTTACTTTTACCTGTGCTGTAGGAGGTGTCCCACGTGAGACTTCGAAACCTGAGTCATTTCCAGTGTCTACAGCAAGTCTGTTTATTTACTATTTTTATCAGACCTCCGTTTATACCAACCGGCCACTTAATGAACTCCCTCTTGTATCTACATGCATTGTCCATATAATCAGCAGAAGCGTCCAGTCAGCAGTAATAAATCTACATGCTTTTTTGGACATTTCTGGGGGGACTTCAGCCATTCTAAGGACAAGATTGTTGACTGCCAATCACTGCCCTCCTACTTTGAGCTCCACCTTTCAGTGGCTACATTTGGTTTAGAAATTTGACACTTAGTTTGTTCCTGCCCTAATAAGTGTACTCAAGCTCCTCTTTCTCAGGTAAAGTATGGAAAGTGATTCTTTCCATGTCTCCCCTCCCTGTAGCAGACATGGATTGATCCAGTTTATGATTGTGTATCAAGTTCATATACCTAAAACCAAAAGTAAAGAAGTAGTACTGAATTCCACTTGTGACAGATGTAAACGGACACTCACAACAACTGGAATGATTCATAGGATCCTTGATGTGGGAGTCTCTCCTGATTTGTGCAGTTGTTCTGTTCATTTCAACATTTGAAGGACTGGTAAACATTAAGGTTCAGTTGAAGATACGAGACGGGCAGGTGTTCATCGTGATTGAATCAATGACTCTGACTCAATGGATCTCATGGGGATGTGATCTCCACAAATGGAGTTATGTAATAACTGAAGTTTGGGAGAAGGACCACGCCCAAACTCCCCCCTCCATTTCTACACACTATAAAACCGCTTCTCTCCCTTCTCGTTCTCGTGACGAAAACTTGCACCGACAAAGCTGTACCCGCCTACTCTGTGTGTCATTCACTTTCCTGCCATGGACCTCGACATTACCGCCTCGGATGACGAGCTCTTCTCCCTCAACCGGCGTTCTCTCTCTCCTGCCCCTCCTCATTCCTCTCCGCGGCTCAGGTCGGTTCGTTTCTGTTCCAGCCACTCCTGCTAGCGCGGTCTCGTCTGGCTCCTCCCGATGCGGCCACTCTCGTCTCCCTCATTCTGGTTCCCAGCATTCCCTCGGATCTTCGGCGTCACATGGTGCACATGGTGATGGAGTCAGATGAGGAGGGGGCAGAAACTTGACATTCTCTGAGTAGTGAACCTCTCTCACATTGTTCACATCCATGACATTTCAATATCCTCATCAACCGGCCAAAACATGGTTCTTCCAGCTCCTCAGTGCCACAATCTATCTGCACCAGCAGGACTTTGTCACTCATGACCTCAAAAGTGAAAATGTGCTGCTGACTGCTGATGACCAGGTCAAACTTTAGTTTTGGTAAAAATACCAGAATCAATTATTCCTATAAAACATTATTATAACTTATATATTATAATATAATATATTATAACAGATATACACATAGTGAGCTTAAACTCCTCAGTTGCTCAGTTGTTCTACGTTTCATGTAATGTGTTGTTTTATTTTTCCTGAATTGATTGTTTATTTATGTTTTACTGATTTGTATATTCATAATTATTGTCTATTGATTGATTTTTTTCTTTGTTTGTTTGTTTGTTTTTTGCTAAGAGTAGTAGAGTTGGTGCAAGTTCAACTTGCAGAAGCATAGAGGTTGTGGAAGAAGGAGGACAGTTTCTACACTGATTCTAACCGTCAGTTCAGTTAGAAAATACGCAGCAACACAACACCATCAAATCGCAGCTCCTGTCATTGAGAGAGGAGGAGATTGATCCCTGGGAGGCCACAGCGATCAGAGTCTGAGATTCAAGAAACCTCTTTCACAACAACCCACACGCTAACATGCTGTTTGAAGTTTCTGAACATGCTGACGCAGCATTTATCCACAACTGACTAAACTCCTCAACATACAGTTTTTAAACCAGGAGACCGAGGTTTCCTCTCCTGTATCTAGACTAAGATTCATTTTTAAAGTATGTGAGATATTTCCTCTTATTGAGCATCAGTGTGATCTTCAGTTTAAAATGCAGTCAGTGCAAAAGCTCTATACTCATGCTGCTCAAACACTTGTGGTACTTTTTAATATCAGTGCTGCAATATTTTCATTTCTGCCCCATTGTTGTTTTATAGAAGCGTGTTAGTGTGCAGTGTGTAGAATACACCCTAAATAAACCCTCATAGTTGGAGATGGAAGTTTATGAAGTGTTTTAAGGTGTGTGTGTGTGTGTGTGTGTGTGTGTGTGTGTGTGTGTTCCATTGTAGGAAGAGAACGGGCTGAGATCCTCCTTTTCATCACAACTCGTCCACAGAGAAGCACACGACTAATCAGTTTAATCGGTTTAAGTTTAGACCTGCTCCTCTCAGAACTGACCCAGAGTCTCTTCAACAGAAGAATTCAGCATTTCTAAGAAATACACTATATGACAAAAGTATTTGGACACCTGCTTATTTGTTGTTTCTTTTGAACTCAAGAGTATTAAAAAGGAGTTTAGCCTGCTTTTGTTGGAGTAACTGTTTCTACTGCCATGGAAGACTTTCTGCTAGATTTTGGAGCATTGCTGTGAGGATTGCATTTAGCAAGAGGAGCCTTGTTGAGGTCAGAATATTGGATGATCACCCAACTTCATCTCCAACTCAAAGTTAAAAGTTTCCCCAGCTCACCCTAGAAGTAAAGGACATCATGAGCACCATCATTCCAGAGAACACAGTTCTACCTCTCCTCAGCTCAATGCTGGGGGGCTTTATACCCCTCTAGCCCACGATTGGCATTAGGCATGGAGCCAATAGGTTCATGTTTATCTGTTCCAGAGAGTCCTATTCTATTGGCAGTACTTCTTTACAGGGACTGTGTCAGCAGTGGGTGCAACTGATTGCTGAATGCATTGATTAAAAAATGGTGTCCACAAACATTTGGACATATAGTGTGTTACTGTCAGATAATATAAAGAAAATCTATAATAATTACTTAATAAAATTAAGCTCTGCTGAACTGAGGCTTTATAAAAGTCTAAAAACAGGGCAGATCCTTTATCACAGAAATGAATCTGTAATCAATCAACCCTTTCATGCAGAAATGAGGGAAAAGTGGTTGGATGCTGCTCAGCTTCACAGCTCTACTGCGCCACCTGTTGTACAAATACAATACTACACCACCACTGCCTGATTCACTTGTGTTCATAAGCTTTGTCCAAACTGCTCCATACAGCGATGTCGGACTGCGTTTCTTCCTTTAACTGAATGAATTTCATCTGAGTGTGTAACTCCTTTACTCTCCTCCTAAACAAAACAGCATGTTTGACACTATTAGATTAAGGGAAAAACAGCACTGTTGAATGTGCATGTAGACTGTACATCTGTTGAACACAGAAATAGAGCTGTAAAATGTTTTTATTCAGGTCATTTCACATCGTCTCCAGTAAAAAACCTTGAATGCTGAGGAAAGTCAATAATTTGATCATGAAAGTGAAGCAAATTCACACATGTTCTGTATTTACGTTTTATTTAAGTACATATTTCAGATGATATGCAGCTCGTCTACAGCGGGACCGGAAACTCACGCGCACTGACCCGTGATTGCGTTCCAGTGACGTAACGAAGCTTCGTTTCCGGCGGTCACGTGATCGTAGGTGTTTTCAGGACACTCTGAGCTGCTGTTTCGATGCGGCCCTGCTTTCAAAGCTCGAGCCGTGATTCCACACAGAGCTTCGACCGGCCATCCTACTTTATAGTCCGTAATGTGAGCTTTGTCTCCTTCATCTTAGGCACTTGTTGGGATCCTTGTGCTGTCTGTGTTACTGTACAGTCCTCTGTCTCACTAACCGGCCTTTGCGTTTTTGTCTGTAGCCTCGAGAAACATGGCGACCGCGGAAAAACCAGCTTTCCAGCCGCTCTGCGAGGAAGTCGTCCAGCTTGACCCGTGACTCCTCCAACGCGGCGTCTGAGCTCCAGCACTACCGGCGCGACGGACACCGAGAGTCGTCGTCTCCACTCCCGCACCGGAGAGGGACTGGCGGCGTCTGCGTGACCCCGGAAAAGCCGAGGAGCTCCTCGACCACCACGGCCGTTTTTCCCTCTGCTAACCGGTTCAGTTCCTCAGTGGAAAGTATGGAGGAAGGACGACTCTGTGCTACACTCACACTTTAGTACTTTTGGGTGAGCTGCGTGATTCTTAGCTAGGGCTGCCTCTTAGCTACAGAACATGTGAAATCCCCACACTTGAGTTTCTATATGTTTAGTTTCTCTTTCTTAATATGAATAAAAGTATAAATGAGGAGGATTTGGGCTGTGCAGGACTCTCAACAACGTTCATACAAACACTGTCGGACCAAAATGCTTTAAAACTCAAGGGAAATGAGATGAAGTCTCTGAACTGAACTACATGAACTGTACATTTAACAGCATATTTATGAGAATAGCTTGACATTGCAGAATAACCTAAACAAATGTAAGATGCAGTAAATGACAGTAAGTTTAAATTCAGTCAGCAGATGGACAGGAGCTTGAACCGTGTCCTCTGAATGTGTGTGTGAATATTGTAAATGTGTACTGTATGTGTGTTCCAGATTCAGTCCTTGTGTCTTGCTGGTGTTTTCACTTGTCTTCCTGACCTTGTGAAGAATGCCTCTCTCTGATGTGTCTCAGGTAAGTCTGATTGTTTTGCAGTACCAGTTTCTGCAGGTGGACCAGATTCACTGACCTGCGACTCGACACAGGAATCAGCAACAACATTGGGTGATGCTGATGGAAACTGTGTTTCAGTCGTCCTGAGGAGGTGTTTTCTGTTTCTCCTACAGGTTCTTCCATCATGTCTCACGTCCTAGTATTGCTGGTACATCACTGTCAACCATGTGAAATTTAATCTTGCATTTTTGGCTTTTGTGTTCGCAGGTGAGCGTTAGCTTTCCCAACAGTGACATGCAGTGTCTAGAATATGTGAGCGGTTTTCAAGCTGAATTTTGGGGTTTTGTTTTAAATCTGAGTGACTTGTAGACATTTCATGAGATGACTTTGTTTTCAAGTTGGACACTGGTGCTGAATGCAAAGTTCTTGTTTTATTTTCAGTCCAGTTATTCTATTCACTTTTGTTGTGACAGTGTTGATGTTTGTCTAATTTTCTGTTTTTCTGATTTCAACTGTTCCAATGAAGAAATCTTCCTGCTCTGTCTTTTGTTCAACTGCATGAATTTTTTTTCCTCATTCTGCTCTGATTGGTTTTGTTTTATATATTTTTGGTAAAGTGATTTTCTGTTTCAGGGTTTACACACTTGGTCATAGACAGGACATTGTTTCTGTTTATGTTCATAACCATATCTGGAGCAGCTTGCTTCTGTTGCTTGTTCATTTTTAGCTAGTTTGGATTTCCTTTGTGTTCAAACCCAACTGTTTGTTTTGTTTGTTCTGTTTTGTATTTCATTGAGCACTTTGTTCACTTCACTTGATGTCCCTTCATTTGCACAGCAGATGTTCATGGCCCTTGTCTGTGTCTGATCTGTTTCACTCAGCAACCTTGCCCACAATTGTTCTTCCTTAATACCACAAGCACTCCTGTCTCAGATTAACGAGTCATGCAATTCACTGAATTTGTGGTCTTTTGCTGCCTTCAGGTCTGTGGTGTACACATCAGTGCTTTTAACGGGCCTGAGAAAAGCTGAGGGCTCCTCGAACACCACTGCCGGCTTTCCCCTCTGCTAACCGGTTCCTCAGTGTAAAATATGGACTAAGGACGACTGTGATACACTGTGTTTGGTTGCCTCTTTGGTACATATGGGACATCCCCACACTTGATTTTTTTTATTATATTTATATATATATATAATTTCATATATGGGAAAATGATAGTAGCGTGACATTGCAGAATAACCTAAACAAATCTAAGATGCAGTAAATGACAGTAAGTTTAAATTCAGTCAGCAGATGGACAGGAGCTTGAACCGTGTCCTCTGAATGTGTTTGTGAATATTGTAAATGTGTACTGTATGTGTGTTCCAGATTCAGTCCTTGTATCTTGCTGGTGTTTTCCCTTGTCTTCCTGACCTTGTGAAGAATGCCTCTCTCTGATGTGTCTCAGGTAAGTCTGATTGTTTTGCAGTACCAGTTTCTGCAGGTGGACCAGATTCACTGACCTGCGGCTCGACACAGGAATCTGCAACAACATTGGGTGATGCTGATGGAAATTCTTTCAGCCGCCCTGAGGAGGTGTTTTCTGTTTCTCCTATCTTTAAACCACACCTAACGTCTCATTGAAATTCAGTATTGCTTTTTTGGCTTTTGTGTTCACAGGTCAGCATTAGCTTTCCCAACGGTGACATGTGGTTGCTAGAATAAGTGAGAGGTTTGCAAGCTGAATTCTGAGTTTTGTTTCAAATCTGATTTGACACTTTTGTTGTCCAATGAAGAAATCCTTCCTGCTCTGTCTTTGTTCAACTGCATGATTTTTTTTTCCCTCATTCTGCTCTGATTGTTTTGTTTTACACATTTTTGGTAAAGTGATTTTGCTGTTACAGAATTTGCACACTTGTCCATATGTTCATAATCACATCTGGAGAAGGACATGAACTTGAACTGTGTTCTGTGAATGTGTGTTCTGTTTTCTGTTTCTTCTATAGGTTCTTCCATCTGGCGTCTGGACTGTGAAGAATCGTGGCTGATCATGATGGCAGGTTGCCCTCTCTGAATTCTCACCTTGTCTCACATGTATATGCTTGGCTGACTCTTTGTCTGTCTGTCATAATAGCTGTTCTGCTTGAGTTTTGTTCTCTCCAGCTTGTCTTGTATCTGTAGTTTGCTTTTCTGCTTTGAATGTCCAGTATGTTTGGATTTTTCTCATTGGGCCATCCTTCCATGGTCCTTGTGTGTAGTAACTACATCTCTGGATTATTTGCTGTTGCTTTTCGGAATGTAATTTAGCCACTGGCTTTCCCTCCTGCAGAACTGCTGCTCCGAAGCTTTCTGGGCTCACATCTACAGATGGTGTACCAGGTATTTTTACATCATAGAGCTTTAGTGTGTGAGCATTTATCAGCAGAGATTTCAGTTTTTTTATAGCTTTGTGCTCGACTTGCCACGGAGTGTCCTGCTCGAGCAGTTTTCTGAGAGGTGCGCCGACAGTCTGGGAATAAACTTGGAAAGGTACTGAATCATGCCCATTAATCTCATGAGTGCCTGCTTGTTTTCTGGTGTAGGCATGTGTGTTACAGCTCTCACTGTCTCTCGATCTAGATTGAGACCTTCTGCAGAGAGCATATGGCCAATGTACTGGATTTGTGATGATCTGATCTTGCACTTGTTTTTGTTGAGTTTCAGGTTCCACTGTCTTTCCCTTTTCAGCACTTGGATGAGTCTGCCGTCATGGTTCCTTGACCGTTTCACCCCAGACTAAGATATTGTTCGTAACATTGACAACACCTTCCAGGCCTTCAATAGTCTGCAATTGACCTTTGGAATACATCTGAAGCTGAGGACACCCCAAAAGAAGGTCAAAGGAATGTGTATCTTCCAATGGGTATGTTCAATGTGCAGAGCTTGGAAGTTTCATCATGAAGTTTGATCTGCCAAAATCCTCACCACTGTGACCATGCTGCTTAGCCAGTCGTTCGGTTTATGCTGTTTGGTGATTACACCCCTTTTCTCCATTTTGTGTAGCTCATCAGTGATTGTTGTCTTTCAGGGCAATCAGGACTTTTCTTGGTGGATGAATCACTGGTGAGACCATGGGATCTACTTGAATGTGGTGATGTCCTGGTAGGAATCCAAGAACAGTGAACAGATCAGAATGTCATTTTACTTTGTGATTCCATGCACTCTTTTAACCACACCTAACATCTCCCATGTCTCACGTCCTAGTATTGCTGGTACATCACCGTCAACAATATTTGAAATTTAATTTTGCATTATTGGCTTTTGTGTTCACAGGTGAGTGGTAGCTTTCCCATCGGTGACATGCGGTGGCCAGAATATGTGAGTACTGGCTGAATTCTGCAGTTTTTGGTCCCCAAATTCCTCCCGTACGCCTCAGTGCTTTCAGCTGGATCCTGAGCTCTCGTGAAGAACAAATGGTGAACATCGGGTAGGTTCTTTCTTGCCTCTCAGTAATCCCTGAACTTGTTTTTCAGCACATTTCTTGTTTCAGTTTCTTCCTCACTGAATTGTAACATGTTGTAGACCTTCACTGCATCTTCCCCAGCGACGTGCAGAAAGGTGGTGCATTGGACTTTTTCAGACTCCTCAACAGTCCCAGTCTCTGTAAGAAACAGGTAAAACTTTTGCACCAACAGTCTCCAATTTTTTACAAGATTGCCTTGCAAGCACAGTGCTAAAGGTGGCTGCAGCTGTGCCATTGAACCATATTCTGCTTGAACCATATTGGGCTGCTGTGTCCTGCTTGTGTTCTGCCTGAAAATTGATACGCTGCTGTGTCCTGCTTGATGGGTGTTGGGCTGCTGTGTTCTGCTTGATTTGTATTTCGCTGCTGTGTCCTGCTTGATGGGTGTTGGGCTGCTGTGTTCTGCTTGTGTTTTGCCTAAAAATTGTTTAGTTATGCTGCTGTGTTCTGCTTGAACAATGTTTTGCTGCTGTGCCACTTTTTTGTGTCCTGCTTGAACAGTGTTGGGCTGCTGTGTCCTGCTTGTGTTTTGCATGACCGTTCTGCTTGAACAGTGTCACTTAACCTTGTTCTGTATATTCATTTTGCTGCTGTGTTCTGCTTGAATATTTTGCTACTGTGCCACTTGCTTGTGTTCTGCCTGATTGATATTTCGCTGCTGTGTCTTGCCTGCGTTTTTCCTCAAAATTGTTACGCTGCTGTGTTCTGATTCACCGATGTCAATTAACTGTGTTCTGTATGATATAATTATGCTGCTGTGTCCTGCTTGAACCGTGTTGGGCTGCTGTGTCCTGCTTATAAAGTGTCACTTAACCTTGTTCTGTATAATAATTTTGCTGCTGTGTCCTGCTTGTGTCCTGCATCAAAATTGTCATGCTGTTTTCTGCTTGAACGATATTTCGCTGCTGTGCCACTTGCTTGTGTTCTGCTTGAACAGTGTTGGGCTGCTGTTTCCTGCTTGTGTTTTGCATCAAACTTGTTACTCTGCTGTGTTCTGTTTAATTACGCTGCTGTGTTCTGCTTGAACAGTGTCACTTGTTCTATATAATAAATTTGCTGCTGTCCTGGTTGTGTTTTTCATCAAGGTTATGCTGCTGTGTCCTGCTTGAACGGTGCTGGGCTGCTGTGTCCTGCTTGTGTTTTGCTTGAAAATGGTCATATTGCTGTGTTCTGTACAATTTGTTTTGCTGCTTTGTTGTGCTTGAGCGGCGTTACGGTGCTGTTCATATTCATATATAAACCTAACCCATTTCTTCTTTCCCCCTTGCGCTGAGCTGCCCCCTGCTGTCTGCTGGTGCGAGTGCATTTGTGTTTGGCTGCTCTTTCCTACCCTGTCCTGCTGTAACATCTCCCATGTCTCACGTCCTAGTATTGCTGGTACATCACCATCAACAATATTTGAAATTTAATTTTGCATTATTGGCTTTTGTGTTCACAGGTGAGTGGTAGCTTTCCCAGCGGTGACATGCAGTGCCCAGAATATGTGAGAACGTTGCTGAATTCTGCAGTTTCTGGTCCCCAAATTCCTCCCGTACGCTTTCAGCTGGATCCTGAGCTCTCGTGAAGAACAAATGGCGAACATCGGGTAGGTTCTTTCTTGCCTCTCAGTAATCTCTGAACTTGTTTTTCAGCACATTTCTTGTTTCAGTTTCTTCCTCACTGAATTGTAACATGTTGTAGACCTTCACTGCATCTTCCCCAGCGACGTGCAGAAAGGTGGTGCATTGGACTTTTTCAGGCTCCTCAACAATCCCACACTCGGTAAGAAACAGGTAAAACTTTTGCACCAACAGTCTCCAATTTTTTACAAGATTGCCTTGCAAGCAAAGTGCTAAAGGTGGCTGCGGCTGTGCCATTTGCTTGTGTTCTGCTTGAACCGTGTTGGGCTGCTGTGTCCTGCTTGTGTTCTGCCTGAAAATTGTTACGCTGCTGTGTCCTGCTTGAATTGTATTTCGCTGCTGTGTTCTGCTTGATGGGTGTTGGGCTGCTGTGTCCTGCTTGAACCGTGTTGGGCTGCTGTGTCCTGCTTGAACAGTGTCACTTAACCTTGTTCTTTATGATAATTATGCTGCCGTTTCCTGCTTGAACAATATTTCGCTGCTGTGCCACTTTTGTGTCCTGCATCAAAATTGTTACGCTGCTGTGTTCTGCTTGACCGATGTCAATTAACTGTGTTCTGTATGATAATTATGCTCCTGTGTTCTGCTTGAACGGTGTTGGGCTGCTGTGTCCTGCTTGTGTTTTGCTTGAAAATGGTTATGCTGCTGTATTCTGTACAATTTGTTTTGCTGCTTTGTTGTGCTTGAGCGACGTTACAATGCTGTTCATATTCATATTTAATCCTAAATCTTTTCTTCATTTTATATATATATATATATATATATATATATATATATATATATATATATATATAGTTCTAAAGGTGGCTGCAGCTGTGCCACTTGATTGTGTTCTGCTTGAACTGTGTTTAGCTGCTGTGTCCTGCTTGTTTTCATGATCGTTCTTGCACTGCTGTATTCTGTTTAATTACATTGCTGTGTCCTGCTTGATTGGTTTTTCACTGCTGTGTCCTGCTTGTGTTCTGCAGGAAAATGGTTACACTGCTGTGTTCTGTATAATTTGTTTTGCTGCTTTGTTGTGCTTGAGTGGTGTTACAGTGCTGTTCATATTCATATATGAACCTAAACTTTTTTTTTTCTTTTCTTCATGTCTTCTCTCTCCCTCTGCCCCATGTGCTGAGCTGCCCCCTGCTGTCTGCTGGTGCGAGTGCATTTGTTTTTGGTTGCTCTTGCCTACCCTGTCCTGCTGTAACCCTTCTAAAAAGTTTTTGCTGTGATCCCTCTAACCCTTTGTGTGTTTTCTCTCTTTCCCATGTGCTGAGATGCCCAGTTTCAACTGTTCCCTCAACAGACCTGGCTCTCTCCACCACCCTCCTGCCTGCTGTCCGGTTCTGGGGCCTCGAATGGAGTGATCCTCCCCTCACTGCATGGCTGTGCTTGTGACCGTGTACCTGCATGGACTTTAACATTTCACTCATGTGTTCATCTTTTTATGGCTTGACGGCACATTGGCCATATTCCCTTAATTCCGTGTTTTATTCCTGTTTTGCTTTTCATTGTGCTATCCGGTGTCGACCAGAGGAGGATGGGTTCCCTTTTTGAGTCTTGGTTCCTCTCAGGGTTTCTTCCTCTCGATCTGAGGGAGTTTTTCCTTGCCACTGTTGCCACTGGCTTGCTCAAAAGAGGCTTGGACCCAGATCTGTGTAAAGCTGCTGTGTGACCACATTTGTTGTGAAAAGCGCTGTATAAATAAAATTCATTTGAACTGAATACTGTATTCTGTATGAGTTATGCTCCTCTATGCTAGTTGTGTAGTGTTATGCTACCGTATTCTGGTTGAAAGAGTACTGGTACTGTATTCTATATCAAAATAATGATTCTAATGTCTTCTGAATGAAAGCGTTATGCTACTCTGTTGTGAATCAACAGTTTCAAGCTCAGAATACGGGACACAACAGTGTTGCGCTTCACATTCAACATAGAGCTTGTAGCGCCCCCTATGGTTTCTTTCAGAGGATTAGCGTGGCCTGTTTTTAAGATATGGAGTTCCGCAAGGCTCTATTTTAGGACTGTTATTTACATTATACATGTTACCACTGGGCTCAGTTATAAACAGACATGATGTTAATTTCCATTGTTATGCAGATGACACACAGCTCTATATATCAGCCAAACCTGATAAATTTAGTTTAAAGAAAATAAAGGATCAGACTTAATGTTAAACTTGGCTGATGCTTTCATTATTCCTGGTCTAGCAGCTAAAAATCTTGGTATCATATTTAATTCAGATTTATCATTTGAGCAACATGCAGCTAATATTAGTACGACAGCCTTTGTGCATCTTAGGAACATTGCCAAACTAAGAAACTCCTAATCTCTACAGGATGCAGAAAAGCTAGTACATGCTTTTATTACCTCAAGGCTAGATTACTGTAATGCACTTTTGTCAGGTTGTTCCAGCAGGAACCTCAAAAAACTTTGAATAGTTCAAAATGCTGCAGCCAGGGTCCTTACTAAACCTAGAACATTTGACCATATCAGTCCAGTTCTATTAGCAACCTCAGCAGGGGGAAAAGCCTTTTCTTATAAAAACCTCAATTCTGAAATAACCTTCCAGATAATGTTTGGGGTTCAGACACCGGTTCAATCTTCAAATCGGCTGAAAACTCATCTGTTTGGTTTAGCTTTTGATCACTCAGGTTTGTGGACGGTGGAGCAGATGTACACTAGCGTTTCAGGGTGCTCCCGTGTCTGTGTTACCTTCTGGCTAGTGCTTTAGAGTACTATGGTCACCTTATTGACTTGTGTTTAGTAGTGTCTAAACTTAGAGGTATCTTTGAATTTTTAGCCTATTCAAACTAGCTTTTTCTCGGGTAAATAGCAAAGCCCTTTTGTAAGTTGCTCTGGATAAGGGTGTCTGCTAAATGCCGTAAATGTAAATAAATGTTTTAATTAGGTTTTTATAGTCAGACCTGCTGGAGTCGTCTGACACACTCTCTATAAACTGATACTGCTCAACAATGACGTTGCCACCCACCAGTCTGACCACCAGGCTCACCCACCACCCATGCCAGACCAGCAACACACCCTCCTACCACTGCTACCTGCCTAGTGACCATGTTAAAACCTAAATGGACTCTTAACTATCTGTCACTTTTAATATCACCACTATTAACTATCATTACTCTCATTACTCTGACCATCACTGCCATGACTATATAAAGTTATTCTACACCATGATTATTATATTATGATGATCAAAATGTTGCACACCAGAGCAGTTCAACAGTATAGATGGTTTGGTAACTTTTATTTATAATTAAATAAACAGTTCTGACCAGAGGAGGATGGATCACCCTTGTGAGTCTTGGTTCCTGCCAAGGTTTCCTCCTCCAGCTCTGACGGAGTTGTTTTCTTACCACTGTCGCCTTTGGCTGCTCACTGGGGTTCTTTCATAATTGGGTCTTGGAGAAAGGGCCAGTTAGTTTTACCAAAATACCCAACAGTTTTTTAGAGCCTCCTACCAGTGTCCGCCTCACTGTCGCGTTGTTTTTGCTTGTGTGTTTTCTTGGAAAAGTCGCCTTTGTGAACACTGGCAAAAAAGCAGCATGAACTATGGTTACCTTAATAAAGTAATGTAAAAGACAAAAATAATAAACACTCCCCCTCCCCTTCCATTTCACTTATAAAATAAATACACACAACAACGGCTTCTGTACTCGAGAGTATAATACAAATTTCTTTAATAGTCAGCCTCAATTTCACTCATTATTAAGGACACACAAGCCATTCAGTTGTATAGAAAAGTGAACTTCAATGTAGAGAGAAGCACTAAATAGATATTTAATATTGACCTGTTGCAAACGACACATTTGGTGGATGGTGCTTGGATGCCATCGTGTGGCTAATCAGAGAAACTGCAATGTTTATAAATAGATGCCCATAATGACAAATTATATGATTTTCAAACCTGTCTAAATTGTACAGTACACACTCTAATAGTACAGTCTACTTAATCTGCCTCGACTCATTTCTCATTTAAAACCATCACTAGACATTACCAACATGAACACTTTACTTGGAGAAGTCACCTTTGTGAACACTGGCAGAAACAGTTGCTTCTGTACTTGAGAGCATAACACAGTGTTGTTGATAGTCAGCCTCATATTCTCTCATCATTAAGGGAATAGCTGCACTTCTTTTACAGTGAAAAGCAATCCTTTTGCAATTGGCCTATTTTGTTTGAATAAAATAGTCACCTATTACTGTAAGTAATTTCTCTCCATCTTTGAAACATGGGGTAAACAAATGTAATAAATAATAAAACTACTGCTTCAGGTTTTAGCTGTTACAGTAACCTGTGCAGAACTGGTTGTAGTGGCGGTGTGTTCCTGCCTTCTGGACCAGTTTCTCCTTTGTTCTCTTACTGTTAAATTCACCTTATTTACCATAACCCTCTTGACTTAGTCTCTGAAATGCTGTTTGCCTTGGTGCTACCCTGGCCCGACTATCCACGCTTTTTTGCTATCTGTTGTCCACCAGAAGAGGATAGGTTAATCTCTAACTTTTGAGCCTTGGTTCCCCCAAGATTTCTTCCTCTTGCTCTGATGAAGTTTTTTATTGCCACAGCTGCCACTGACTTGCTTATAAGTTTTTATTTATTTATTTTTTAATAGATTTCAGTCTCAATACGGTTGAACCTGAGTGAGGAATACTCTACTCTGCAGACTAACTAAAAGACTGTGGGCTTTGCTGCATGAAAGTAAGGCAGCACCCTCCCACGTGGGGTGGACTCCACCATCCCTGCCTATAAAACCAGGCTTGTCCTCATACTTTATCCAGTTGTCTATGAAGCCCACATGATATTCTGAACACCACTTGGACATCCGGCGGTTTAGCGCTGTGAGTCTGCTGTAAGCCTGGGGGTCGCGCCTCATTGGGATGGCAGCAGAGCATATTACGACATCGCCTGGGCCAGTGTAGTCTCCTCTTTAATATTATCCTTAGTCACTTCAGATGTCCACAGGTGAATATTACTGACCCCTACATGGATGACTATCCTTGACTATCCTTGGCACTTATTTACAAATTTAGACAAAATATATATTAAATATCACACTGATAATAAAAAGATTTATTACTTTTTAAAATATACAGACCAAATATCATATTCATTTATTATTACAATAAACAAATGAAGTCATTTGTTCCTTAAAGATGTGTAATTTTTCCAACACAAAGCCACGATGTGATTCTGAACAGTGACTGAAGAAAAGGATCAGGACCTCGTCTAATTTGAGCGGGAGAGATGGAACACAGTCGGCAGGTAATTGGAGGGGAAGACGGTGCAGAGGTAGGTCGGGTCATGTTTGCTTCAAATGATTTAGACATAAACATGAGTAAATCTGTCTCACCCTTACTCTCATTTTATTGGTTGCCTCCTTAAAAATGAGCGTCATGTTTAGCTGGAGTTGGAACATTTTTAAACATGGAGTGGAGACTTTCCTAATTGTGTTGGGTTGAATGATGGGTGTATTTAGAAAAGGGCAGTAACTTCAGCCATTAATAACCAAGAAGGACACATTTGGGACGTATCTTTTATGGGTATGTCCTTTATGTATATATGCATTTGTAATGTATTTATGTGTAGAACACTTTAATTTGCAGTTTGATTTATAACACACACACACAGAGACACACACACACACACACACACACAACTTTCAGTGTTTTTTTTTCTTTTTACTGTATTTGTGTTTATTCTGCATTTAATAAAATAAATGTTTTTACTGTATTTGTGTTTGCAGTCATTCTAAAAGATTAGTTTTACTGTTTTCAGTGGTTTTTTTTACTGTATTTGTGTTTATTTTATATTCTAATACAAAATTTTTTTATGTTATTCGAAACGTTTAAGGGATGTGTACATCTTCACATGTATGTAAAACATAAATACACTGAATTTATACCCTTTTATGTCTTCATTTATTGAATGTAGGGATGTTCCCAGCATTTCCCCTTCAACCAGGATCTAATTCTGACCACAGCTGTAGTCACTTAGACCCCTTTTACTCCTGGTCACTTCATGGGACTGGGCTCTGGGCTGTATCCTGATAAGATTTTTCAGTCCCTTAATAAAGCAAGTTTCAGTATAATCAGAGAGAAAACCGCAGCTACTTAGTATTGTACTTCTCTTAAACCCCTCTAGCCCACACTTGGCATTAGGCTTGATGCCAATAGGTTCCTGTTGATCTGCAGCACAGAGTTCTTATTTTTATTTATTTTATTTCTAAACTTTTATGAGGGATTTGTGTCTCCACTCAGGAGGTCAGCATGCACTTCAGCGTTCAGCTACAATAAATGAAGAGAAGTGAAAACTTGAACACTGTACACTGTCCGTCGTTTGCGTTTCCGTGGAACACCCGCAGAGGAAGGGGACGTCCAGCTTGACCGGCAGATCCAGTTACCGTTGTAGAGGCAGTCCAAACTCTCCTGACGGAAGACGTGGCTGGAAGCAGCCTGTGACGCCTTTAACACTGCTAACCACTTCAAGATCCTCAGCTCTTCAACTTCACCGTCACCTGCTCCGGCACCGAGGACGACTGCTCAGGGCGGTGTTCTCATTGTTGGATATTCTACTCTAAAACACTTTAAAGTATCGGCCCCAAAGAGTAACACCACGCTCTCCTGTTTTCCAAAATAAGACCCCCACAGTAAGATCACACTGAGAGCCCACCTGAATAAATTGTCAACATCCCACTTGCTCTCACATTGTACACGGCATTCCACAGAATAGCACTGACCCGTTTCCCTCCCACACACAAAGCTCTTAACTTTCTCTAGCTTGAGCTCAGTTGCAGGTCTTCTCATAACCACCATGCTCAGCACTCAGCTCTTTACATTCAAGTGGTGTCTAATGTGGACGTGTTTGCATCTTTGGTGACATACAGGGTTTTGGACACAGCGATTGCACCTGCCTTCGTTATTTTCAGATACACATACGCAAACCCAAACGTCCAACCAAACAAATTTACGACTTATCTCTCTGACTAAGGGTCTTCGGTGCCTGCATGCACACACACACACACACATACACCGGGAATGCTTAACTATATTATGTTTCTTGCAAACGTCAAAGCATAAAAAGTTAGGGTCTTGTTTCTGACTACACTGTGGGTCTTCAGTACAGCTGTCGTGTAGGAAATACCTAACATGAGAAAACAAAAAGCTAAAGTAGGACAGGAATCTGCCGTATGTTGCTTGGGGAACTCCTTCAGACAGAGTCTAGTCTCAGACGATGGTATATATATTTTTATGTTGTCTGTATATTCCTTAAAACATATTAGATTTGTTGATGTGGGATTAATAAAGAATTCTCTTAAATTTCACACACTCCTACATAATCCTGTGGTAGGAACAAATTGGGAAGAAAAGTCGTACCGTGGACAAAGAATTTCCCACACTTCCACCGTTTTGCAGACACCTACCTACTCGATGATGTCACGTGGGACAATTCCTGCATGACGTCACACCCCCAAGATACATCACATTCCCACGGTCGTAAATCTTTTTGGCATAAAGTGGAACTTATTACTACTAATATCATCAGAGAGAAAACTGCAGCGTCTCAGTATTGTACTTCTCATCCCCAACCCCAAGCTCAAAACTTTCCCCAGATCAACCTAGACGTTATGAACACCATGAGCACCTTCATCCGAGAGAGCACAGATCCACTGCTCCACTGCAATGCTGGGGGGCTTTATACCCCTCTAACCCAGGCTTGGCATTAGACATGGAGCCAATAGGTTCATGATTATCTGCTCCAGAGAGTCCTATTCTATTGGCTGAACTAGTCTATGGACTAGACTGGCTGTGTGTGTGCATTTGCATATCTGTGTCAGCAATGGGTGAAACCTAAATACAGCTGAATGTGTTTCATTAGAAAGAGTGTCCACAAACATTTGGACATATAGTGTTAGATAGTCAGATAATTTAATTATTATAATAATTCTCTAATAAAATGAAGCTTTACCAAACTGAGGCTTTATAAAGATCTAAAAACAGGGCAGATCCTTTATTTATAAATATGAGTCTGTAATCAAGGAACCCTTTCATGCAGAAATGAGGAGAAATCAGGACGTTTTTCCAGAATATTTTTATTCTCCTTTCAGGCAAAAAGTAGGTGTTCAATGTGCTCTTCAGTTTCATCTACAAGTAATAAATATTAAAAATAAATGAAGTGAAATGAAAACTTTAACACTGTAGAAGAAATCTGTCTCTACTGGACAGACACGTCACTTCCGGCTGACAGGTCTAGCGCTGCTCTCCTGCTGCTTGTTTCTCCCAGTCATATCTTTGTATTAGGGATGAGCAGAACGAGGCTTTTTAACCAGTTGAAGCAGAAGTGGTTCATTTGAAGCTCTACTGCGCCACCTGTTGTACAAATACAATACTACACCACCATTGCCTGATTCACTTGTGTTCATAAGCTTTGTCCAAACTGCTCCATACAGCGATGTCGGACTGCGTTTCTTCCTTTAACTGAATGAATTTCATCTGAGTGTGTAATTCCTTTACTCTCCTCCTAAATTTACACGGTTAGCTCCAGTCTCTTTGGTAGCGTGGGTTTGAACTGCCACTGCCAAAAGACACCTTTTGGGGGCAATGGTGACTCAGCGGTTGGAGCGCCAAGCTATTGATGACTGGGTCAGGGGTTCGATACCCGGGCTCGACAATCTGCCACTGTTGGGCCCTTGAGCAAGGCCCTTCACCCTCTTTGCTCCCTGCGTGCCACAGCAATGGCTGCCCACCGCTCCAGGCACTGTCACTGTGTGTGTTTGATCACTGGTGTGTATGTGTGTGTTCACTGCATGGATGGGTTAAAGGAGGAGGCCAGATTTCATCTGTGTCAGACACAAATGGTACACATGGTTGTCTTTGGCTCTGTGGTACATTACAGACCCTGGAACAGTAGTCAGTAGTTGGTCAGTGGCTGGTCTTCAAAATCTGACTCAGTCAGCTAAGGCGTGTCTCTGTCTTCCTCTGTTTGAGCGCCATCTTGAGCATCAGTTTGAGACTCTTGAACCTTTTCTGGAGTCTGATGAACATGGTTAGCTGTTGGCATGGGGATACACACCTCTCCCCATGGAAATCATCCGCCATTGACTGGTCAGTCTGAGGGTTCTCCAATTCCACTCAGCTGTATTTTGGTGTGGTCAGTAAAGTGCAGATGTCACGCGCCTTATGCCCTTCTCACTGAGTGATGACTGCAAATCCCTTGCTGTGAACTCTGTACCCTTATCTGAACAAATACATTTTACTGTTCCATATGGAGATAAATCAGCCAAGAACTGCTCAGTAGCTTTTACAGTGTGACTCTGTACTTCTCTGTTGTCATGCCTTCTAGTATATCCTGTAATGTGGCTCGACAGCTAGCGCTTTCATTAATAACCTTCCATATTTAACCATCTCCTTCCCATCTCACCCTAAAGATCTTGATCATCTGACAGATGATCTGCAGACTGTGCTCCATTCTAACCTTGATCGTGTTTCTCCAACCTAACACCAAGTCGTTACTGCCTACCTCGCCTCTGTTTGAGCTGCCACTCGGTCGGGTTGTTTGTCTGAGCAAATAACACCGTGATGATGCTTTATGAACAGTGAGCAAAAACAGTCATGGCTTTGTAGAGTGTTAGTATTACCATTATTGTTGATTCTACTCATTGACTTGATGTAAAGTAGCTCCTAATCTTTTAATATGTGACCCATACTGCGGGTATTACGGTAGAAGAAGAGCTGGTACACCTCTCTAAGACGCTCGGCACGTTGTGGGCTTGTAGGAGTTCCGTCTTCGAAGTCTCGTGATATTTGCCCAATTATCATTTGATTCATTGTTTGGGACGCGTGCAGGTAGCATGAGGAGCTATTTTTGCGCCGTTAAGACACTTTAAAAGTCTCGCGACATCTGCTGCAATTATCGTTTGGTTTATTGCCAGAGACATGTGCAGGAGAAGTGCTCTTGTTAAAGTTTAGCACAGCTTGGTATACTTCATTCGAACGGTTTGGGTCATTGTGGAATGTATGATTCACATGTATTTATAATTGGGTGGTTTTGTAGTGAAATGTGTAGTGTTCACTTATTTATTTAATTAATTTATTTTATTTTATCTTTGTGGTGCCCTTTAAGTTCTTGTATCTCATTGTGTTTGTTTCATGGTTGTGCTACTGACTTCCTATATTTCCAGTTAAATGGATAATTGGTACTTGAGGTTGTAATACGACACTGTCTAATTTTTACTCATTTTTACGCGCAATAATTTTACATACTGAGTGTTCTAATAAAAGAATATTGTGTGAAAAGTTATCATCATCTTAATACACCTCTGGTAATTACATACCAAACCTGAGTGGGAACTGGTGGGATTGGTTAACCTTTTATAACCATTAGATGGTGTGGTAGCTTAATTTAATTAATTTTTTGTTTATCCCAAGTAATAAAAGGAGTGTGTTGTGTGGCCCGGCTAGTGGCAGGGCCTACATTATTGGCGTAATTGGCAGAGTCTCAAAGGTGAATTAGGATCTTGATGGCTTTGAGTTCTCTTGGTGAAGTCCAAGTATTTTGAGTTGGCACTTTTATGGTGAAGGAAAGAACAGTGGTTAATTAGGAGAGGATCATCAAGAAGAGGAAGAACGTTCGTGGTGAGGTTATTCGTTGGGTGGAAGATGGGGAACGAATGGTGGCTTCAAAGACCAGGGTTTATTCCTGTGATTCCCAGAGCTCGTTTATTCAGTCTGCTGATGAACCTTGGAAACAGGCACTAACGAAGTGTCATCGTCTGGAGTGTTTACCTTCTACAGGGTGTCTGGGCCAGGTGACTGTTCGTGGTCGAGCAGCCGTACGGGTTCCAGCTGGTTCAGTTAAGTTGGTGTCAGCTGTGTGCAATCCCAGCTTTGGAGCAGTTTTGTCATCTGCACTTTTTGAACCACATGCAAATGCTTTACCAGGTGGTTTACTCATGTCTCGTGCCCTTCTCTCTATTGACTTAGGTTCTGTGGCAGTGCCAGTAGTCAATGTTGAACGCAGATATTTGGCTCCCTCCTAAAACTGTTTTGGGACAACTGTTTGCTGTGGAAGTACAGTCTTCCACTAGCAAGGTAGACGAACTCTTTCATGGTTTTGAACAGGTGGCTGTAGTTCAGTCTTCGACTGTGGCGGACAATTCTCTAGATTTAACTTGTTTCATGGCCTACTCTTACTTCTGGACAAGTGCAGTTAGGGAAAGGCCTTTTGCAATGTTATAGTTCTGTTCTTAGCCAGCCTGAGGGTGAGTTGGGGTGCACTAGCCTTATTGAACATGAGATTTCTCTTGTTGATGATGTCCCAGTTAAACAGCGTTATAGGCGCCTCCCCCCTTCCCAGTATGAGCTGGTTAAAGATCACATTCAAGAGCTTTTAGATCGTAAGGTAATTCGAGCAAGCTGTAGTCCTTACTCTTCACCTGTTGTGGTAGTTCAAAGCAAGGATGCTACCATCAGGTTGTGTGTGGATTACAGACAACTAAATTTAAAGACTCGTAAGGATGCTTATCCTCTGCCACGCATTGAAGAGTCATTGGATGCATTAGGGGGTGCCCAGTTTTTCTCAACATTGGACCTGGCCAGTGGCTACAATCAAGTCCCTATGGCAGAAGGTGATAAAGCTAAAATTGCGTTCTGCACACAGTTTGGACTTTTTTGAATTTAATCATATGCCTTTTGGATTATGCAATGCTCCAAGCACGTTCCAGCCATTGATGGAACGCATTTTTGGTGATGAGCGGTTTCAGTCTCTACTTCTGTATTTGGATGACATTGTAATTTTTTCTTCTACTTTTAACTTGCATCTGCAGCGTCTGGAGGTTGTGCTTAAGCGGTTACAGCAAAACAATCTGAAGCTTAAATTGACTAAGTGCCATTTTTTTCAATCCCAGGTCAAATATTTGGGGCATGTGATATCATCGGCTGAGTAAAGTTGTGGCTGAGTGGGAGTGTCCCCAGACGGTAACAGAACTCCTTGGGTTTGCGTCCTACTATCGTAGGTTTGTGGAAGGCTTTGACAAATATGCTAGTCCACTACACCGATTGGTGGCCACACTGCAAGGGGGAAAGAAAAGAGTGAAGGCCAAGTTTGTGGAAGGACAATGGAGTGATATCTGTGAGGAAGCTTTTAAGACATTGAAATCTAAGCTAGTGAGTGCACCCGAGTTGGGTTATGCTAATTTCTCGAAACCTTTTGTATTGGAGATCGACGCTAGTCATGTGGGACTTGGGGCTGTCTTATCTCAAGATCAAGAAGGCGGTCGCGAGCCAATAGCGTATGCCAGCCACGGGCTGCGGGGAAGTGAGAGGAACATGTCAAATTATAGTTCCATGAAGTTAGAACTGCTTGGCCTGAAGTGGGCTGTCACTGAAAACTTTCGTGAATACCTATTGGGTGCAAAATTCACAGTTTTCACAGATAACATCCCCTTAAGATATTTACAAACAGCCAAACTTTATAGCAGTGGAACAGCGCTGGGTATCCCAACTAGCACTGTTCAACTTTGATGTTAAGTATCGGCCCAGGTTGTCCAATCGGAATGCATATGCTCTGTCTCGGTTGCCTATTTGTCCCACACCACCGTCCCTTCAAGAAACTGCTCCTGGCATTTACATTTCATTACATTTATGGCATTTAGCAGACGCTCTTATCCAGAGCGAGTTACAAAGTGCTTTGCTATTTACCCAAGAAAACCTTAGCTAGTTAAAGTAGACTAATAGTTCGAAGATACCTTTAAGCTTAGACATTACTAAACACAATACAATAAGGTGACCATAGTACTCTATTCGCCCAAGTATTCTCAGAAGAGGTGGATCTCTTTAGTCTGCGTTTGAAGACAGCGAGCGACTCGGCCGTTCGGAGACCCAGGGGAAGTTCGTTCCACCACTTTGGTGCAGGACAGAAAAAGTCTGGACGCTTGTCTTCCGCGGATTTTGAGGGATGGCAGGTCGAGCCGAGCCACACTTGAAGCTCAAAGGGCTCTTGGTGCGGATCGGCTTTTGACCATTGCCATCAAGTACGGAGGGGCTGGTCCATTCTTGGCTTTGTAGGCCAGCGTCACGGTTTTGAATCTGATGCGGGAAGCAGCTACAGGAAGCCAGTGAAGAGAACGCAGCAGTGGAGTGACATGGCTGAATTTAGGGACATTGAAGACGACCCGTGCCTCTGCATTCTGGATGAGTTGCAGGGGCCGGATGGTGCGCAGAGGGAGACCAGCCAGAAGAGAGTTGCAGTAGTCAAGTCTGGAAGTGACGAGAGACTGAACAAGCACCTGGGCGGCCTCTCTAGAGAGGAAGAGTCGAATTCTCCGGATGTTGTACAGGAGAAATCTGCAGGACTGAATTATGTTTGCAACATGACTTGAGAACTATTCCTGTACAGGTGGGTGCTGCCAAAGTTACGGTATGTATGATGGATGTGGTTCCTCTTCGTCCCAGGGTAGACTTACAAAGCCTACAGTCAGCAGATCCGGTGATTGGACCGTTTCTACAATATTGGCATAGATGTGAACCTCCAACTGCTGTCGAACGAGCAGGAGAATCAAAAGGAGTTCTGGAATTGGTGCGTCAATGAAAGAAATTGAAGGAATGTGATGGTGTGTTGTATTGTGTGGCAAGGACACCGGATGGAGTTGAAGAATTTTTACAATTGGTGCTACCAGAGTGCCTGCAAAGTGAAGTCTTGACTGCCCTTCGTGATAATTATGGCCATTAAGGGGCAGAAAGAACAGCAAGTCTGGTAAGGCAGAGATGTTTCTGGCTTCAAATGTGGAGGATGATTGAACAGTGGTACAAAGAGTGTTCTCGTTGTGTGGTGGCAAAAGTGGGGCAGCCAAAAATATGAACTTATATGGGAAATCTATCTGCTGCAAAGCCATTGGAAATTGTAGCCATTGACTTTACTTTGATGGACAGAGCCAGTGATGGAAGAGATAATGTGCTTGTGATCACCGACGTCTTTTCCAAGCTTACACAGGCTTTTCCTACACCGGATCAAAGAGCCAGTACAGTGGCCCAGGTGTTGTTGGAGAAATGGTTCTACGTGTATGGTGTTCCCCAGCGCATACACTCTGACCTGAGTTTTGAAGGAGATCTCTTAAAGTTTGTGTAAAATCTACGGTGTTCAAAAGAGTTGCACCATCCCTTACCATCCACAGGGACAGTGTGACAGTGTGAGCGTTTTAATCGCACAATGCACGATCTGCTGCGCACTCTTCCACCTGAACAAAAGAGAAGATGGCCCAAGCACCTACCACAACTCCTTTTTGCCTATAACACCACTGTACATCAGATTACGGCCCATTCGCCTAATGAACTCATGTTTGGTCGCCAGCTACGGTTACCAGTAGACTCCCTCTTGGGGGTAGGTAAAGATCTTATTGGGGGTTCTGTGGAAGGATGGGTTGAGTACCACCAAGAACACCTGCGTACTGTCTATGTTCATGCCAAAAAGCAATTGGAGAATGCTGCAGCCCAGGGCGTGCGACAGCATGAAGTCGGAGAGGTTGATATTCTGCCAGTAGGAATGGTAGTCTGCAAAATCATTTGCTAGGCCGCAATAAAATTCAGGATGTATGGGCTAGTACAAAATACTGTAATATGTTGCCTTGATGGGAACGGAAGGGTGTATTCAGTTGTACCTGTAGAGGGTCCTGGCTTAGAGAGAAGGTCAATTTCACACTACTCCTTTGAGGAGTAATAGCCCGATAAGTGGTGATGAAGGTCAACCTTGGAATAGTAATACTAGTAGTGAGGAGGATCATCCCCTGGCTGGCCAATGGTTGAGATGTATAGACTTTGACCTGCCAGTATCTCCTAGGACAGATGTGACTCAAGTGAATGTACCCACTCCCCCATTGAGACAAACCACTAGGAAAACAGCAGGCCAGCACTCCAATCCTTATAATGCACCTCGGTCGGCTGGGAGGCCACTTAGTGACCTGAGGGGGGCTGCAGCTCAAACCACATCGTTATCTGTTGGGGCTTATTTTAGGCCCTGGCAAAAATAGCTGTAAGTGTGTTTTTGTTTCAATCAACTACTTGTATTTAACAAATAGGATTCATAGAGCTGCTTAAAAAAAAAAGACATTTGTACAGTAATCCTTTGCCAAACGAGGCCTGTGTTTAGGGAAGGACATTTTTATTGTCCTTTATTTTATTAACCAAGCCCTTGTTTATCTAAGATGTGTTTTAAATTGGCTTAAAACCTTTGCTGTGTGTTTTTTTTTTTTTTTTTTTTGGGGGGGGGGGGGGGGGTGTTCTTCTTTACTTTAGATTGCTGTGATCTGACTCCCACTCTACCTATTGGATCTCTTAACCCCTTGTGTTTTTCTCTCATTTCTGTTTTCTCTCTCTCTGTCTCTATTTTCCATGTATTGAGATGCCCAGTTCCAGCTGTTCCAGCTGTTCCATCCTTGTACCACCAGACCTGGCTCTCTACTACCCTACTGCCCCATGTCCTGATCTGGAGCCTTGTGTTGATTCATCCTCACCTGTCTGGACTTTAACATTTCACTCACGGTTTCATCTTTAATGGCTTGACGGCGCATTTCCGTATTCTCTTAATTCAGTATTGATTTATTGTTTTTATTCCTGGGTTTTATTTTAGGTATTTATACCCAGATCTCTGTAAAGCTGCTTTGTGATAACTCATAATTTGTATGTGTGGTGTTAATATGAAAAAGAATAAATTATTTAATGTTAAAATTGTTTTTATGTTTTAATAAAGTTTCTGATTCTGATTGTCAAATGTTTTTACTGTTTAAAGTAAAAAAAAACAGCATTACATACTTTGTGTCACTGAAAATGGAACAAATATAATATATAATCATTTTACTAACAAAAAATTACTAAGAAAAATATTTTTAACCGTTTTAATATGCGCTTTTAAGCTGAAAGGTGAGTTAGGGAAAAACGAAAGTAAGGTGACCGGAATTAGGGGACCCCCACCATTCTAGCGGTAATCACATCTACTTAAACAAAAACGTAATTATAAAAAATAAATATTTTATTTTAAAATCAAAAGACATTTGTACACTAATCTAGACACATAGCTCTCCTAAAAACATTTGCTTAGGTAAGTAAAGTGCATCCATTTATTTACTGTTCGCTGATATGTCCACTGCAAGTTCACAAGTGGCCGATATTGAAGGGTACCTATGCTAAGTTTGAGGCTTTTTTTTAAAAAGCAACTTCTACAGAAATCCGTGTCCGAGCCTCTTTTGAGAAAGCCGAGGGCAACAGTGGCAAGAAAAAACTCCCTCAGAGCAAGAGGAAGAAACCTTGAGGGGAACCAAGACTCAAAAGGGCAACCCATCCTCCTCTGGTCGACACCGGATCCAAAACAAGAACACAGTAAATCCAATTATGAGAAAGAATGGTCCGCCCCCTCTGGCTATGCCCCCCACTCTACATTTACATTTGTGGCATTTAGCTGATGCTCTTATCCAGAGCGACTTACAAGGTAGTTACCTCGTATTACAGAGGTGGGCCAATGTAGTGTTAGGAGTCTTGCCCAAGGACTCTTATTGGTGTAGCACAGCATAGTCACCCAGACTGGGAATTGAACCCCAGTCTCCCACATGGTGTGTGACAGGTAGTGGTGTTACCTGTTGTGTCACACCAAACACTCTACAGTGCTCTGTGTCACTGGCTCCAGATCCACTTAGCAGAGTCTTGTTAGCCAGACAGCAACTATAGCCTCACAGGAAGCTGAACCAGCACAACGTCTCAAGCCTCATCCTGAGTTTAGAGCTGAGCGCTCTGTTGAGGTGTGGTTTGCTATGCAGAGGAGGTATGGGAGGCAACTCTCAGAGTCTGGATCAGAGGCAGAGGAGCTTTGAGTCACAGGTGGACCAACAATGCCTGCACACTGATCTGGAGACTGTGTCTAACTTCCTCTGACCTTCTTCTGTATTTCCTCTCACTTCCTCAGACTTTTTGACTGGCCTCCGACTTCCTCTAACTTTCAATGAGTTTCCTCGGTCTGTCCTCTGACTCTCTATTACACTCTACAGTTTCCTTTGGCCTTCCTCTGACACCCTCACTTCTCTGACTCCCTTTGATTGTCCTCTGATTTTCTCTGAGCTTCATTAGACTGTTTCTGTTTCTGCAGGTGGTTTGAGGGCCTCTAGTTCACTTCCGGTTTGGAAGCTTAAGGCCCAGCTGATTCACGAAATTCATCAGGCACCACTTATCTGTGCAGGAGTGAATGCAGCTGGACTCTGAACTGGACTGTCTGGTTAGTTTGTGCTCCTGACTTGGCTGTAGTTCTAACTTCAGCAGATCTTTAGTTTTTTTATTTGCTGAACAACCTTCAGCAGTTCTGGGGCCGAGTTTGTGGAGGACCTGGACTTCCTGATTCAGTCTGTGAACCAGTCTCTGTTTGGGTGTGGTCTTTAGACTGGACTTGCTCTCCTCAGCAGGAGTAGCGTCTCTGCAGACAGATCGCCCTGAGCTCTGTTCTCCTCCTTCTCTCCTCTTTTTCACCTTCCTCTCACTGTCTGTCTCTCTCTTTCTCTTAGTATTCCTTTTCCTGTCTGTCTCTCTCCTTCTCTTCTTGCTCTTCTCACTATCTGTCTCTCTCTCACTCGTCTTACTGTCGTTGGCCTGAGCCGCTATCATTGCCCTCAATCGAGCTTCGAAGTTGCCTGGATCTTTCACATCGAAGCTGTATCCTGGCTTTTTCTGTCTGGCTGTCTGCCAGGATGGGAGGATGTATTCAAAGCTCATGTTTAAAGGAGTAGCTGATCTCCAACAGCAGAAAGCTGTGAATGAGCCGAGTGAAGATGCTCCTGCCATTTATACACTTCCAACCCTGTGATGTCATAATTGACCTGTCCATGCCCTTTGTTTTGTCATTAGTAACTGTTGCTATGGTGGACAAGCTTTAAAGAACACTGGTAAAACTGCCTGTTCCCCTCACAATATATTTATCTTACAGTATATTTATCTTACTACTGTTTTATATGTCTATAGTCTACACTACATGTCCACTGTCTCCACAGCACCAATGCACTGCAAAACATCAGTGTCAAAAACTAAGATGAATAAAAGCAAAATAAGAAAAGAAATGCTTGAATCAAGCAAAATTATCTGCCAATATAGTGAGAAAACTGCACTGTAAATGAAAAACAGTAAAAATGAATCATTGTAAGGCATTATGACTAGGTTTAGAGACTCACTTGATCACAAATCATAAAAGTCATCCATAAAGTGACAAAACTAGCACACTAATCTTGTTTTAAGCTTTTTCATAAAACCTCATTTGTTAAAAAAATAAAATTAGAATCATTTAATGCACTTTACACTCAATATGGAGTTTAAATAAACAAAATGACTTCCAAATCATTCTAATTTAAGACAGTAATTTTATAATAATGATTTCATATTTCATAATGTTGTACTCAACATGAGGAACAGTAAAAACAACCACATCCAGTATGGCACAAACTCCAGAGACATTAAAATAGGTAGAAATGCTGCTACATAGCACTTAATGAAAGACATGTATGCATTATACATGGTGCTGGTGAGTCAACCTGTTTTTGAAACTTCAACAAAAAGTAACATTTCACTTTTAGCTTAGTTGAACTAAATAACTCCATGTTCCTGAATGTGTTACACTGTTTTTTTTAACAATCAAACCTCTAAGAGTATTTTTATTGAATAAGATATGTAACACAGCTGAATTTATGAAACACCAAACTTAGTAAACAACCAGCTCTGTAACTGTTAGAACTTGTTACACCCCTGCTGACAATAATAGCCACTGCTGCTTGACCACATGGCACTTTTCACTACTCACCAATGATCTTTCTCCACGCTGACAAAAGCTTTTTTGTAGGATGAAGCTGCATCCCGATCATGAATGGCATCCTGCAGAACTTCTGTCTGAAGTATTGACAGGAGTGTTGCGAGGCACTTTGGACAGTTCAGATGAAATGTGTAGTAGTGTGCTAAAAGATAGAGCTCACCTGTGTCAATGTTTGCTTTTGGAAAGGTTGTTACAGGTGTAGACCCAAAGGCCAGCTTGCAGTTGCTATTACAAATGATCAGAACTGGAATGAAGACTGGTCTTCTCTGAAGGTAGGTGTTTGGGTTTTCTGTGGGTTGTAATAAAGAAAATCAATGAGTCTGCAATAATGCTGTCTGAAACCTTCATTTAAAATCTAAGCTTGAATCTGAATTTGGTTTCTAAAGATTCTGAAGTTTATCAAACAATCTGCAATCGAACTACATTCAAGGAGAAATCTGAAACCACATGTGATAGGAACATCTCAGGCAGATCCTTCATCATGGCTATAGAGCATGTCACTGTTCCAAGTAGATTAATTATTTAATATATTTTTGTGTTGATTAATTTTTTTTAAACAGATTTTAAACGATTCTAAACATACTCCATTCATTCAGATTTTGTCCGAAGTGCATCTATTTATAACTCTTGCAGTTTATCAGTTTGACCACATGGTGACATCCAAGCTCCATCCATGAGGTCAATTCCAAAGGGATTCCTTCTCACTATATACAGTGTGTGCAGAATCATTAGGCAAGTTGTATTTGAGAGGATTCTTTTTATTATTGAACAACAGCTATGTTCTCAATCAACCCTAAAGACTCATAAATATCAAAGCTTAATATTTTTGGAAGTTGGAGTGGGTTTTTTTAGATTAGGCTATCTTAGGAGGATATCTGTTTGTGCAGGTAACCATTACTGTGCAGAATTATTAGGCAACTTAATAAAAAACAAATATATACCCATCTCACTTGTTTATTTTCACCAGGTAAACCAATATAACACAAAATTTAGAAATAAACATTTCTGACATTTAAAAACAAAACCAAAAACAAATCAGTGACTAATATAGCCACCTTTCTTTACCATGACACTCAAAAGCCTTCCATCCATAGATTCTGTCAGTTGCTTGATCTGTTTATGATCAACATTGCGTGCCGCAGACACCACAGCCTCCCAGACACTGTTCAGAGAGGTGTACTGTTTTCCCTCCCTGTAGATCTCACATTTCATGAGGGACCACAGGTTCTCTATGGGGTTCAGATCAAGTGAACAAGGGGGCCATGTCATCATTTTTACCCTTACTGGCCAGCCATGCTGTGGAGTATTTGGATGCATGTGATGGAGCATTGTCCTGCATGAAAATCATGTTTTTCTTGAAGGATACTTCTTTCTGTACCACTGCTTGAAGAAGGTGTCTTCCAGAAACTGGCAGTAGGTCTGGGAATTGAGCTTTACTCCATCCTCAACCCGAAAAGGTCCCACAAGTTCATCTTTGATGATACCAGCCCATACCAGTACCCCACCTCTACCTTGCTGGCGTCTGAGTCGGAGTGGAGCTCTCTGCCCTTTACTGATCCAGCCTCGGGCCCATCCATCTGGCCCATCAAGAGTCACTCGCATTTCATCAGTTCATAAAACCTGAAAAATCAGTCTTAAGATATTTCTTGACCCAGTCTTGACGTTTTATCTTATGTTTCTTGTTCAAAGGTGGTCGTTTTTCAGCCTTCCTTACCTTGGCCATGTCCCTGAGTATCACACACCTTGTGCTTTTTGATACTCCAGTAACGTTGCAGCTCTGAAATAGGGCAAAACTGGTGGCAAATGGCATCTTGGCAGCTTCACGCTTGATTTTCCTCAATTCATGGTAGTTGGCTTTCAAGCCTATAGAGCTTGGAGTAGGACAACATGTATAAAAAGGATGATGTGATCAAAATACTCATTTGCCTAATAATTCTGCACACAGTGTAGAAGTGCACTCTTCTATTCAAGTGAACGGCTTCTGTGCCCTAATAGTGAGTGATTGGAGGCTGAATATTAAAGACATTGTATTAGACTCCCGAGTACAGAAGCTGATGTTGTGTTTTTGCTTTATAAAAGTGAACTCCATAGAGAGGGAGAGCGTCCTTTCCTTCACATTACTTCATGAAAGTCCATCAAAAACACTAAACTACTGCCAACTTTCATAAAGAGGACTTTTCCAAGAAATGAGAGAACTGACTGTCCTAGATTTTAATGTGAAATATTACAACACAAACACTGACAGTCTCATCTCACTGGTTTGTTCATCTCCTCCTGGATGGTAGGTGGTTATACAGTGTGTGGCTGGAGTGAAAGGTGTCCCTAATGAAGCTGCAATCTCCTTCCACACACAGTGCTGGTGAGGAACGTCTCTCATGGAAGGGGACCTTGTGCCAGATAAGATGTCCTGGGGATTTTTTCACCACCTATTGGAGCCTTAGTCTGCCACAGTGGAGCTGCCGTATTCCACTGTCACACAGAGAGTCTGCAGGATACAGAATTACACAACCGCACATACTGGGGTCTTCTTATTAGGATGTCCCAAGACCCAATTACAAATGCAGGTATTGATTTCCAGGTCTGGTGGGGATGACCATTTTGAAGGTGGAGGAAAAATCAAAGAACAGCATACAGATATAGGTGTTTCGAATGTGTAGTCAGTTGAGGGCATTTGCTTTTAGAGGTACCAGCCCAGTGACAAGCCATTTTGGACCCTATAGTGACTAAAGAGTACCAGAAATATCCACTCATGATCAAAGTGTCTTTCTATACTGTTTATTTATAGAAAGTAAATAGTAAACATACTGAACTTTAGCATTAATTGAAAGAGCAACAGAAATAGGAAAACATGAACAATGTTTATGAAGATGAAATTAAAAGAAACTGCACTCCATACCATTACAATATGACATTAACATCAAATAAAACAATGAAACTAAGTAAAAAAAAAAAAAGATTTCATCCTGACACTGCAAAATGTACATAATGTAGGTTCCACTTATAAGCGAATATCAGCCTTATTAAAAAGAAAAACACCCACCAGAAACCAGAAGCAACATTTTACCACACAGAACCCACACAGCGTCTATGTTTAGTAAGTACGTGACGTTCCAAACCAATGGAATCACTTCAGTATGCAGACGGCCCGTTACACCAACATCATCAAGGGAGTACTTACATAATTTAGTGTAATATTAGATACACACTGAAGCACCTCCCCTCGAACCTGTACACCTCTGAGAGCATGACTGAATTTAAGAGTCTTCTGCAGGTCTGCTGGTGGAGATGAAAGTGGGGTGCTTACACTTTTGCTGAGCATCTCTTGAAGATCACCTAGGAGTCCTTTAGAGGAAACTCCCAGCACTGTTTCAGCTGAAGCAGTGACAAGTGTTCACTATCACAGGGTGGATGGCATCAACCTCATCATACACTGTAAGACAAAAGCAGAAAATACACAAAAGCTTCATTATGATGTTGCAATAAAGAGTAGAGATGAAGGCAGTAGTGAAGAGTAAAAACCCTAGAACAGTCATAAATATTTATAATAGACTATAAAAGACAAAATTATTCATATGAAGTTGGTTCATCACATCACATTTGATGGCTATACTGTTTTACCTCCCATTACTTTATTCTACTTACCCCTGAGAATATTCCAAGAGTATTCAATGGTCTTCTTCATGTGGTCCTTCACAATCAACAAATCAGGTTGTGTCTCCCTGTACTTTTCATGCGATACCTCAATGTGGGCCTCAGGCGTAGCATCCTCTCCAACAACGATGATTCCTTCAAAGATACCATAAGTTATCAGTCCCAACCAAAAAAAGGGAATTACTCAAATCTCTCCACCAATATTACACCAACTACTCTTCTGTGATCAACCATAATAAAATCATTCTTAAACAAACTTACATGACCGCTCTCCTCAACATCCCTCAGGAAAGAGCTCTTCACCATTAAAGCTTTGCAACTTGGACATACTCTGCATTGGTGGGATACCTGCACACCAAGAGCAACAAAATCAATCAAATGTGTCCAGTAATTCTGTTCAACTAACTAAATCAGATGTATCCTATGTAAACTCATAAAAAATCATTTCTATCAATCATAGAAAATCCTCCTCTATGAGCTTAAGCTCCCTGACTGAGAAATCCTGCTTTGTTTTCTAAGTAAAAATAATGAAATATCCTCCACAGAGAAAATTCTGTATGATTTCATGCAAATTACTTTCTATTCACTGTTGATTTCTTTCTTAAGTTATTTGTGTTTCCATTAATAAAAATGCTGACCTTTCAATGAACACATGGTAGTTAGCTAGCTAGTCCTCAAGCTCAGCTGCTATCACAGAGATGAAGAGCCCTCACCTGCATTAGCAGCTCAGCTCCATTTCTCCAATGAAACAACTGTTTCAACATCATACAGAAAAATGCTGGAAATAACTAAATGTCTTTATCAGACATATCGAAGAATCCTGAAACACTAAAGCTTACCTCTATCCTCTATTCACAAAAAAGTTCAATATCACAGGGTTTTGTTCCTTTGCACCGGTTTTAAAGCAGTTTATTCTAAACTAAATGTTTTAATTTCATTCATTTACTATCTTCTTACTGCTGAACAAAAACAGACTCATCAGAAGAGTTAGTGCTGGTGAAGGAGACTAAATCTACATTTAGAGACTCGTATAAAACTCTGATGGAAGGGCGTGGATTTGTTGTCTAAAAGCTCTCTGACCTGAATCAACTGTGGAGGAAGGAAAGCTGGAGTTCAGTGAAAGCTAACAGCTAATTAGCCGAGCTACCCAACTATCTAGCTAGATCTGCCAACGTCCTTCTTAATTAACTAACAATCTACAACAACAATAAACTAATGGGAGCTTTATCTGATTATTTAATACTTTAATATCATGGAAGTGATTATTGTAGTCTACATACACTGAAGTGCTGGGATTCAGACTAGTTTCCTCCCCCGGTGATAAAGCCTCACTCTCCTCTCTCTGATAGCGGACCTTCTCCCTCCAGCCTGATCGAGCTGAACTTCATCAGCGGGTCCTCAAAATGTAGTCATCCGCCGCCTGGTCTAGTTCCTTCAGGTTACTTGTTCTTCTGCAGATCTCAGTGTTTCACTTAGAGCTCTCTATATTATTAATTAGTATTGTTTGTGGAATATCTGTAAGATGATGTATTTTACCAGAAAGGATCAATATATTACTCATTTGTTGTCTCTAAAAAAGCGCTCCTCCTGTGGCGCATTAATACAGTGAGACACAGCCGGACTGTTAGACACAGCCATAGCTCACAGTGTGAAGTTCATCTGACTCCAAATGTCCACTTCATTAAACTCATTTAGAGACCTGAGTTTAAGAGCTGACGACTTCTAAACTCTAGTAGAAATCACAAACCTCCATTTGATCAGTTAAAGCTCATTAAGTGTTACATTTTCTGCACTAACTGATAAAATGATCAGGATGTGTCTCCAGATATTTAAGAAACACACAGGTTTCAGCTCCAGCATTTCTTGACCGCAGTGCTTCTACCTGTATGGTGGTCTTTGAGGGGTCAGGTACGGAGCGGATCTCTGGTTGTGCTGTAGCTTCCTATCCCGCCCATTGCCCCACTCCCCCACTCCCCCACCCCCCAGTCCTACTGCCACACCCCGGGTTGCCAGATATGGAAAAACAACAGCAAGGAAACACAGCGAGCTGCAGCCATGGAGGCGAGGAAGCGACCTGGACCTGGATCATTAGGTGTTACACAACCTAAAAAGCCTCGGCATTCATCTAAAAAGCTCCCTGACCAGAGACGGAGTAAAACCAGAGGAAATACTGGCGATGCGTTTGATAGATGGAGACAGCTTAGAGCCCAGAAGGACTCAAACCGGACCGAACTGGCTGATTTCCTCCTGAACAGGTGAGCACTGAGCTTCAGCTAAGTTTAGCTAACCTCATCTAGATCATTTCTTACAGCCACTAGTAGAGATGGGCTTTTTCAGTGCTTTAAACATTGGAGGGCTTCATTTCTACCCAGTGGTCCGAGTGCAGCTGGGTTATGAAGGCAGCGCGTGTTTGAGAGAGCTAGGTAGCTAAAGTGCTCCAGACTAGAGCTGCCAGCTCAATATTAATGCAAACGCATCGCCAGTATTTCCTCTGCTTTTACTCCGTCTCTGCTCATGGAGCTTTTTAGACGAAGGCCGAGGCTTTTTAGGTTGTGGAACATTTCTGTGATTGACGGTTCGCCCATAATTTCATCCTACCTGGACTTTCTGCATTTCATCAGTGCAGTCAGATAACTTGGTGTTTATAATGTTTTATTGTGTTTTTAATGTTAGTTCTTGATTGAAGTGTATTATATAATCACATCTACATCTTATTGTTTATTCCATCGTTTAAATTGTGCTCGTTTGTTCAGAATCGTCTAAAATAATGTT
Source organism: Salminus brasiliensis (assembly GCF_030463535.1). Lineage (NCBI taxonomy): Eukaryota > Metazoa > Chordata > Actinopteri > Characiformes > Bryconidae > Salminus > Salminus brasiliensis. The sequence continues at coordinate 11,090,585 of NC_132901.1, forward strand.
TTAAACGTGTGCACAGTGTCTAGCAGACGTTAGCTGTTTATCCGTCGTATCTAATAGAGTCCATAAAGCCCTTTTTAGTAGAGATCACTCAGGTTTGATATTGTGGTGAAATGATCTTCACTTTTCTGTGTAAATAAGTTGATTATGGGATTTTCTTTTTAGCTTTGAATGTTCAAGCTCCTCCACCCCTAGTAAGAGGCAGTAGAGGAAGCATCATTTGATGCCCCTGTCCAGTATTGGGTGTCCATCAAGTGGAGCACTTTCAGACCGGTCAGTATTCAGGATCTGAACTAATATGATTTCAGACCACATTGTGAATTATAGATCCTAATATTAATACAGAAGTACAGTATTACTGCTGGCCTACATTTTCACAAACAGAACAGTTTTATCTCTACAGAGAAGATCTACCACTTATAGAAGAAGGGATTGAAGCTCTGGAGAGCACCATGGATGTCTCTGAAGCTTTGGAGAAGAGGTAACTATAGTTTATTACTAAACATGACAGAGAAAATAGTAGCTGCTTCGCCCTGATGACCCCAGAAGGTTTGGCCTGCTTCTACCTGTCCCGGCACCAACCATAGAGGAACTCAAGCAAACCCAGGCTTGACCGTATGCTCCACAGCTATAAACCATCCTTTCTTTTCTACATCACACTGTGCTGAAGAACTAGCCCACAAAACAATAACTACATTTTTTGTGTAATAACTTCAGTTCTTCTCCACAGTGCAGCGTCCAGACAGTCTAATGAGCAGCAGTTCCCACTGGAGGAAGAGCTGCACATCTCTCAAGTCCCTTTAAAGTCCATTTGATATATTTTACTATATTTATTCATATCTGTTGCTAAACCTTGTTTTGAATTATTTTTATAATAAGGTTGTTGCACTGATTGGAGTTTGTATACTGATCTCAGCATTTCTGGTTTTATTAATGATATAATATGAAATGTTCACTTTTCAATACTGTAAATCATGTTGATCATAACCATTTTAAACAATCTGATTAATATTTTGTTACTTACTCTTATAAACCCTTATTACTCTGTAAATAGGAAATGCATACAACTGTTTAATAAAATGGTTCATTTTCATCTGGTCTTTTTCATCAACTCATAAGTCATACTTTGTTACAACAGCATTGTTCATTAACAATTTGACTTTAATTTGACGTAAATCAGGGTAAAGACAATGTGAAATAAACTGATGTGTAACAGTAACTACATGAAATGGAGGGAGCTGGTGATCAATGAAAGCTGAAGAGCTGGAAGCCCTGATGATGTTCCTGCGTCCAGAAGGTTTGTGTGGTGAAGCTCCAGTGAGGGTCCTTCATAACTGAGGTCTACAGCAGCTACTACTCTGAGAAAAGTGTGTATATGATCTGTTAAACTGAGCAGTATGTTGTCAGGATGTGTAAATGAGTAATTCCAGCTCCAGAGTGGATTTTAGGAGCAGTGGGCTTTTGTGTTCAGGAGAACGAGCTTGGCTCTGGATAAAGCCGGCAGCGCTGCATCCAGCTCGCTAACAGCTGACAGAGTTGTATAAAATCCTCATGAGCTGGTTTATAATGAACAGACAATAAAAACAGATCAAGCGAGTATATTTACTGATCATCTTACAGAATATGACTCGTCGTCGCTTGTCATTGTAAAAGTTATTGAACTCGTCTCGCGCTCGTTCCTGCAGGTTCAGTGTCCTCAACCTGGCAACCCGCTCGAGCTGCGGGTCTGGGGTTGAGGGGGCGGGGCAGACCCCTCTCTCCAGTGTCTGGAAATTGGACTGCGGTAGACATTTTAAACGATTGCTGTCATTTAGTCCTTATTGTTCCTTTTAATGTTTTATTAGAGGTAATTTCACGTCGTCTCCAGTTAAAAACCCTCGAATACGGAGGTTTGTCAAGGACTTTTATCTCTTTTGTCGGTTTGGAAACAACACCTGATGTTCAAAAAAAATTATGTTCATGTTTTGTTTTCTCTTAAAATGAAAGTCAACCAAATTCACTCATTTTCTACATTTATATTTTATTTAAGTACATATTTCAGTGTATATTCAGCTCGTTGCGCTCGGGTCTACAGCGGGACGGTGAAGTGACGTAACGAAGCTTCGGTTCGGATCACGTGATTTCCGGTATTTTGAGCGAGACTCTGAACCGCTGTTCGAGACGTGAGTCGACTCAGAGAGGAACATGGAGACCGCGGAGGAACGAGCTCTCCAGATGCTCAGCTTGGAGCTCGTCCAGCTGGACCGGCAGTCTGACGGAAGACGAGGCCAGAGGCAGCCCGCGACGTCTCCAACGCGGCGGTCTCAGTTCCAGCGCTACCGGAGCGGAAGACCCCGAGGTTCGTCACATCCACTCCCGCACCGGAGAGGGTCTGGGGGCGTCGGCGTGGTCAGGAAAAGTCGGCAGCTCCTCCACCACCACAGCTCTTCCACTTCGCCTTCACCTGCTCCGGCACCGAGTACAGCTCCTCAGGGCGGTGCTCTCGTTGTTGGAGACTGTAAATCACTTCAGAGTATCGGACCAAAGAGCAACGCCACGGTCTCCTGTTTTCTAGGTGTCCTGGACGTCGGTAGGCGGCTTCCCCTCAGCGGCAGCGTGGCGGCTCCTCTCAGCGGCTTCGGCCCTGTTTGGAAAAAGACAGACACCTGGATCATCGTCTTCGGCCCCCTGCTCACCTACCGACGAGTAAGGGAGCGTTTACCGGCTCTTCGTGCTCCACTGCTGGCTGCCGGACAGGAGATCTTTGGGGAGCGGCAGGTCCTCTTCCGCAGAGAGGTTCACCCGAGCGGCCTGGGGTCCGTCGTTCTCTCCGGGAACATCGAGAAGCTGCTACGCCAGGACTGACTGGCCCTTCCCAGTCCCACCAGTCAGGTTAGTTTAAGAGGATTTCCTCCATTTTATCAGCATTAATTCTGTGATTTCTCTGCTTGTGTTAAACAGTAATATATCAGAGTCACTCATAGTGTTTCAGTATGGAGACTGTGTCTGTGTCCCTGCATGATTTATAATCGTAACATCAGAAAATCCTCTTTAACAACTTTATTAGAATTGATTCAGATTCATTCAGCTTTCCGAGTACAAGCAGCTTCTGTACTGAATTTGAGCTGTTAAATATAGGATCTCTAGCCCCTAAAGAAGTCACGGTCAGTGAAGTTCTGACTGATGAGCATCGCTCTGAATCAAGGGCCTAGGAGTGATTTTCACATTGGTGGGGGACATAGAATCGCTCCCTCTGGAAGTTGAGGCTTTTAGCATTTTGATGGACTTCTGACCTCAATGTCATGTTATATAGAGCCTTTATGTACAGATACTGTAGCCAACACACTCGTAAAGGAGCCAGTCTGTTCCTGAGACAATAAATACACACCTGTGATCATGATCACCAACAGCATCACAGCTAGCTTACTGTACTCCATGAAGGAACATCTAACCCTGTGTTCAGGGGGTTTGTTGTAGACCCAATGGTCATCTAGGTTCTGTGTAAAGCCATTTTCATCTGGATAATCAGGCAACATGTTGTTCCAGGTTCTTCCAGACTGTTTGAGAGCATACAGTGATTTATTCAGTTTACAGAAAACCTTTTCCCCTGTATTTGATTTCCCTTCAAATCCCTCTGGTTGCTCCATATACATCTCACAATTAATTAAAGCATTCAAGTAGGCTGTTGTAGCGTCCATCTGGTTGAGCTGAAGGTCATACTGTGCTGTTGAACTCCTCTTTGAAGCTCTGTGGTACATTACAGACCCTGTAACAGTAGTCAGTATCTGGTGGTCAGTGGTCAGTGTCTGGTCACTAATATCTCACCCAGGACCTCAGTATTTAGCTGACTTTCCTGTCTCTCTTTGGGTGGCGTGTGCTATGTCTGTCTCCTTCTTGAACATCAGTTTGAGACTCTTGAACCTCTTTTGGAGTCTGATCAACACGGTTAGCTGTTAGCATGGGGGTACATGCCTCTCCATCTGCTATTGACTGGTCAGTCTGGGTTGGGTGTTCTGTAACACACTCTGTAAGAAATTTCACCAGTCTGTGTTTATGGGCTTTCTCTGTGTCTGGATAGTAGACTAGGTATGTTGGACTGTTCTAGTCGTACCCTACAAAGATTCCCTTTAACACTTTGAGTCTAGGTTAGGCTTTCTCTCTGTCAGCATGTCGTATGGAGGTGGTTTACAAACAGCTATTTAAGCTCTTGTTGTTGATTCGAGTCTCACTTGCTCTCACTGTACATGGCATTCCACAGCACAACACTTACCCGTTTACATCCCAAACACAAAGCTCTTTACCTGCAACTAAGCTCAAGCTGGAGAAAGTTTTGTCATAGCATCTGCAACCATATCTGCTGTGGGACAGAGTTCAGTTATTTTACACTCATGGAGCTCTGATCGAATGAAGTGCTGTCTAATGTGGATGTGTTCTATCTTTAACATACAGCGTTCATGGAAAGAGTGATTGCGCTGTCTTCAGGTATTTTCACAGGTGCATGTTGGTGATCACTGTTCATGGTATTTAGTAGCTGTGTGAGGTACAAGCTTTCCTGAATGATTGCAGTCAGAGCCATATATTCTCCTTTACATGTAGACCGAGCAGGAGAAACGGGACCGTCTTTAGTTAGACCTAAACCAGAGCTCTTCTGGTAACGCAGTCAATGATCAGTAGAAGCCTTTAAGTACCTCATTACATGCTTGACTGCAGTCCAGTGTTGTACTTGTCTGAGCCAAATGAACTGCAACAGTTTACTGACTGTACAACTTGGATCATGTCTTGTACTCGTAACGGTTACGGCTTTGTAAGTAGTCTTGAAATGAAAAAGAAAGGAGCGCAGAGAGAACCGTCCACTAAGTGTTATTTTGTTTACTTGCACCACAAACCCACTGAAAACATAAAACATACAAACATCCACCAGTTCTTTTAATGGTTCTTTCATACTTTGTCTATTAGTGATCCTACTGCTGTTTTTGGATCATTCCCTCACTGAGGTGTTTATACTTCAGATGTCAATGATCTAACAGCCCCCTTTTTGGCTCTTCTCATAAGTCAATCTACCTGCTGCTTTGTGAGATCTTGTAGGATCAACAGAATCACTACTTGTTACACTGTGACTTTTGTTCACATGAGGTTGACCTTGAAAATCAGTATCTAGAAAATGATTCTTTCCTAGAAAATGTTTCATCTTGAATGTTGTTGACCTCTTTTTCACCTCCATGAGCAAGTCATTGTCACTGGCAGCAATGATGAGATCATCAACCCAGATGATCAGTATTATCCTACAGACAACCTTTTCACATGTATTTGATTTTCCTTTAAATCCCTCTGGTTGACTAAATACTATTTTCCCCACTGTATATGGAGCAGTCACCAATTGTGCAAGTTCTCCCACTTAAAAAGATGAGAGGCCTGTAATTGACATCATAGGTAGACCTCAACTATGAGAGACAAAATGAGAAACAAAATTCAGAAAATCACATTGTCTGATTTTTAAAGAATTTAAATTTTAAAATAAGAATTTTCTTACGAAGCCACTCCTTTGTTGCCCTGGCAGTGTGCTTGGGATCATTGAAGATGAAACATGGCTGGGTTTTTCAGCATGACAATGTCCTTGCTGATGGAAGGAGGTTTGCACTCAAAATCTCTCAATACATGGCCCCATCCATTCTTTCATGTACACGGACCAGTCGTCCTAGTCCCTTTGCAGAGAAACAGCCCTAAAGCATGATGTTGCCACCCCCATGCTTCACAGTTGGTATGGTGTTCTTTGGATGCAACTCAGCATTCACTCTCCTCCAAACAACGAGTTGTGTTTGTACCAAACAGCTCTACTTTGGTTTCATCTGACCATAAGACGTTCTCCCAATACTCTTCCGGAACATTCAAATGCTCTCTAGCAAACTTCAGACGCGCCCGGATATGTACTGGCTTAAGCAGGGGAACACGTCTGGCACTGGCGGCGTAGTGTTACTGATGGTAGCCTTTGTAATGTTGGTCCCAGCTTTCTGCAGGTCATTCACTAGGTCCCCACGTGTGGTTCTGGGATTTTTGCTCACTGTTCTTGTGATCATTTTGACCCCACGGGCTGAGATCTTGCGTGGAGCCCCTGATCGAGGGAGATTAGCAGTGGTCTTGTAGGTCTTCCATTTTCTGATTATTGCTCCCACAGTAGATTTCTTCACACCAAGCTGCTTGCCTATTGCAGATTCAGTCTTCCCAGCCTGGTGCAGGTCTACAATTTTGTTTCTGGTGTCCTTCGACAGCTCTTTGGTCTTCACCATAGTGGAGTTTGGAGTGTGACTGTTTGAGGTTGTGGGCAGGTGTCTTGTATACTGTTAACAAACAGGTGCCATTAATACAGGTAATGAGTGGAGGACCGAGAAGCCTCTTAAAGAAGGTACAGCCAGAAATCTTGCTTGTTTGTAGGTGACCAAATACTTATTTTCCACCATTATTTGCAAATAAATTCTTTACAAATCAGACAATGTGATTTTCAGAATTTTCTTTCTCATTTTGTCTCTCATAGTTGAGGTCTACCTCTGATGTCAATTACAGGCCTCTCATCTTTATAAGTGGGAGAACTTGCATAATTGGTGACTAAATACTTTTTTTTCCCCTCACTGTACATCTCTCCATCAATCAGTGCATGCAAATAGGCTGTTGTAACGTCCACCTGGTGGAGCTCAAGGTTAATATCTGACACACAGTCAGCTAAATACTGAGGTGCCTTCCTGTCTCTTTGGATGGTGTGTGCTATGTCAGTCGCCTTCTGTTTAAAAGCCTTCTTGAACATCAGAAGAGGATCAAGAGTCTCAAACTGAAGTCTGATCAGCGCGGTTAGCTGTTAGCATGGGGGTACATGCCTCTCTCCATGTTGACTAGTCAATCTGGGTTTGGTGTTCTGTAACACACTCTGTAAGAAATTTCACCAGTCTGTGTTTATGGATTTTTTTTTTTTCTGTGTCTGGATAGTAGACTAGGTATGATGGACTGTCATTGTCATTGACTTGTTCTTTCCTTTCACATTTTGAGTTGCTTCTATCTGTCATGTTTTTCATCATATCATGTTTTGTAACCATTGTATGCTGATACAAATACTTACATCTTTAAAAAGTTAGGCTTTCAGAGTACAAGCAGCTCCCACATTGAATTTGGGCTGTTAAATATATATGATCTCTAGACCATAACGAAGTCACTGTCAAGAGAGCATACAATGACCTATTCAGTTTACAGAAAACCATTTCACCTGATTTTCCTTTAAATCCCTCTAGTTGATTCAAGTAGGCTGTTGTAACCTCCATCTGGTGGAGCTGAAGGTCATACAGTGCTGTTCATCTGCATCAACCCAAAACTGTGATTTTGTTGAACTCCTTGCCTCTTTGAAGCTCTGTGGTACATTACAGACCCTCTAACAGAAGTCAATATCAGTAATTATCCTGATCTTTAATATCTGACCTAGTCAGCTACATACTGAGGTGCTATATGTTATAATGTTAGCAATGTTATAAATTGCTATTTATTTGTTACTAAAATAAGAAACAGTTGTGCAGGACCTTGGCACAGCATTCGCCTTACAATGACAAAGTATTAATAGGGGGCAGTCACACATGCCAGATTTTGTTATTTTCTAAAGATACTATTAGCCTATTCTAATACATCTTCTTATGAGATGACGAGTAACAGAATAATCAATCATTTTGATAATTAGGTGTGTGATTTTGTATTTAGCAGTGTTTGCTCAGGGCTTGTATTCTGAAATGTGAAGTCTGTGAGACCAAAGAGAAGTGAGAAGTGTTTATATCGGGACCAATATCCAACCCTAATATCAGATGGATGCATCTCTAGTCTCATTGGGCCTATTGTGTTGGTTCTTTGGGTCTCATTGGGCCTGTTGTGGTTGTGGCATAAAAACAATCCTACAGCTTAGGCCTACTTGAAGCCATAGCTGACACCCATATGACTCCAGTGTTGAGACGATGGCATGTTTATTTATGGTAATTTCTACTCCATCCACTTTGTGGCAGTATATTGGACGTAGGCCAAATTATGAGCCAAAAGGACCATGCAGTAGTAGAGGTTTAGTTGTGGCTCACTTTAGGCCTCACTGTAATGAAGACTGAATGAAGGAACTATAGGTTCTAATACTCATTGTAAGTTTGCCATCATTTAGTTCTTTATATATTCAGTCAAGCTTTGTGTATGACTTTTATTCATGAGGTTTTGTGCTGTTGTGCTTTTGCAGGAAGCTTCTCTTTTTCTTGTTCTTTGTTTATTTCTCTATTTGCACTCCTTACAACTAACTTGATCTTCATATGGACATTGTCTTCTGTGTGTAAAATTTATCCCAAAGGTTTTCCCAAATGTTTTCATCATTCTAATATAGGTTAATCTTTAGTCTCATCTGTTCACAAGACCTTTCTCCAGAATTCTGCAGGCTCTCTTAAGTACTTATTTGCAAATTGTAATCGGGTTATTCCAAGAGTAGTATTATATTTCAGATGTGTCTCTGTACACTACTGATTTTGGATTTATGTGCTATCTGGATGTTTTACTGGAACAATATTACATTACAAATGGTTAAAATGGGCATATTTTATGTATATATATTATTTTTATTATTATTATTGTTTTTCATATCATCTCTGTTCTTCAGTAGATTTGGTTGTCTTTAGAACGAACACCAGCGGCTCCTTCTCTCTGAGTGTTTTTAGGTTTTCGCACTTTATAGACGGGCTTTTACCATCTATGGCACCTGCTGCAGGAATTCTGGCTATTTCGAATAAATATCCTTGTCAAAATGGAAAGACTGGAAATGTTGAGGAAATATAATGATTGTCTTAAAATCTCAGATCTTTTTTTAAACAACATTGTGAGTGAGAGGAAGGATGAAATGAACATCTGCTGATCCAATATCAAACTAACCGGATTGAGCTCCCCAAACTCAAGTGAAAATGTGCTTGGATGTACAAAGGAACGACTGTAGGGTTTTTTGGCTCATTAGTAAGACAACCCGATTCACTCCAGTGAAGTTTAATTTGCTAGTGTTTTCTGAAGAGACCCTGAAAGCTGGTTGTCATAATTCACATGTGTAATACTGTTGTGTGATCTTTTGTATGATCTTTGTTCTTTCAAATGCAGCTTCTCCTAGTCTTAGAAATATATGGAAATGGTACCGCCGGTGAAATTGATGAGCTTGGGTATGGGGGTGAGATTAGGCGCAGCCATGTTAACTGAGTTTAGTAAGTCTATGTAGGTTGCTTTCCTGTCTGGATCTCTGCTGATAGGTCTTCTGCATTTTTGCTGTTTGCTAGCTCTCATGTTGCTTGTTACTCCTATTCATTTCTTTATATTCCTTTAATATTAGCTTTGGCTTGTTGGCTTCAGCCGTTCAGATGACTTTTTGTGCCCCACTGCTGACTGCAAGTTGGATGTCCGGTCCTCTACCACCTAGAAAGGTTTCACCTGTGCTGCCTGGGATCTGTCGTGCTCTCTGGGAACGTTTGAGAAGGTGCTATGTCTGGACTTACTGGCCCTACCCAGTCACACCAGTCAGATAAGTATTGATTTACTCTATTTAAATAATTTATTTTGCCATTTCTTTGCTTGTATTAAAGTAATATCAGGATCACTTGCTCATATTTTAAACCCTGCAGTATCGAGACTGTCTATTTCAGTGCCTTCCTATTGCCCTCTGACAATCACTGCAGCAAAATAATGCATTTAACTAAAAATTTATTATTTTCTACTCTAGATAATAATTTTCACTGGTGAAGTGCTACCATGCCACATTATTCTGCCTATACATCTGCAACTGTGTGATGTTGACTATGCATACGCAACTGTGTAGCAGGTAGGTGATCATTGTTTCTATACATGTATTAACTTTCTTTTTTGCCACACAGGTCCTCATGACTCCCTTACTCTGGCCGACTGGCTAACTGACTGGCTAACTATCCATCTAAGTTAAGATAGTACTTTATTAGTCCCGCAGTGGGGAAATTCTCAGTGTCACAGCAGAAAGGGATAGCAAGACACTCAGTTACAGAAATTTAGATAAATAATTTACACTATCTGCTTGTCTGTCTCTGAGTGTCCATCTGCATCTGTGATGTTGACTATGCATACGCAACTGTGTAGCAGGTAGGTGATCCTTCAGTTTCTTTACATGTATTAACTTTCTTTTTTGCCACACAGGTCCTCATGACTCCCTGACTCCTATCCATGAAGATGGGTTGGGCTAACCATGGTCTATCCATGTGCATCTCCATCTGGAATTTTGGCTGACTGGCTAACTATCCATCTGCTTCTGTCTGTGTGTCCATCTGCATCTGTTTGAGGCTGACAATTTGTTTGCAACTGTGTAACAGGTAGGTGATCATTCAGTTTCTTTACATGTCTTAACTTTCTTTTATTGCCACACAGGTCCTCATGACTCTCTGGCTGTCTGGCTAACTATCCATCTGCTTCTCTGTCTGTGTGTCCATCTGCATCTGTGATGTTGTCTATGCATACGCAACTGTGTAGCAGGTAGGTGATCATTCAGTTTCAGAATCAGAATCTCTTTTTTTCACCAAGTATGTTACACATACAAGGAATTTGTCTTGGTGAGAGCAACACGTTTGAGTAACAAAATACACAGAACACAGTCTTAAACTAAAGGAAAATGACACTAAACAATAAATAGGGTAGGGGATAAATTAAAAAAGTAAAAAGTACTAAAGGTAATAAAGAGCTGATATTTACAGAAAGTAAAGAGCTGATATTTACAAGAACATCTGTACAGTGTGCAAATAGGCAGAGTGCAAAATAGCTGTTCAGTCCGGTTTGGTACAGTTCAGTTGTATGTTTTGAGGTTTACAGTGGGAGGTGTCCACTGTGGTTGAGGAGCGCTACAGCTCTGGGGAAGAAGCTGTTAGCATGACGTGTTGTGCTGGTTTTGATGGACCGCAGTCTTCTACCAGAGGGGAGTGTCTGGAAGAGGTGGTGTCCAGGATGTGAGGGGTCAGATGTAATCTTGCCAGCCCGCTTCCTCATCCTGCTGGTGTAGATCTGCTGAAGTGATGGCAGGTTACATCCAATGATCCTCTCTGCTGTCCTGATGATGCGCTGAATCTCTAGCTGTCTGGCTAACTGTCCATCTGCTTCTTTGTCTGTGTGTCCATCTTCAACTTTGTGATGTTGACAATGTGTTTGCAACTGTGTAACAGGTAGGTGATCTTTCATTTTCAACACCTGTATTAACTTTCTTTTATTGCCACACAGGTCCTTATCACTCCCTGACTCTGGCTAACTATCCATCTGCTTCTTTGTCTGTGTCCATCTGCATCTGTGTGAGGCTGACAATTTGTTTGCGACTGTGTAACCGGTAGGTGATCATACAGTTTCTATACATGTATTAACTTTCTTTTATTGCCACACAGGTCCTTATGACTCCCTGACTGCAACTGTGATGTTGTCTATGCATACGCAACTGTGTAGCAGGTAGGTGATCATTCCGTTTCTATACAAGTATTAACTTTCTTTTATTGCCACACAGGTCCTCATGACTATCTGGCTGTCTGGCTAACTATCCATCTGCTTCTCTGTCTGTGTGTCCATCTGCATCTGTGATGTTGTCTATGCATACGCAACTGTGTAGCAGGTAGGTGATCGTTCAGTTTCTTTACATGTATTAACTTTCTTTTATTGCCACACAGGTCTTCATGACTCCCTGACTCTTGCTGACTGGCTAACTATCCATCTGCTTCTCGGTCTGTGTGTCCATCTGCGTCTGTGATGTTGACTATGCATACGCAACTGTGTAGCAGGTAGGTCATCATTCCGTTTCTATACATGTATTAACTTTCTTTGCCACACAGGTCCTCATGAATCTCTAGCTGTCTGGCTAACTGTCCATCTGCTTCTTTGTCTGTGTCCATCTGCATCTGTGTGAGGCTGACAATTTGTTTGCAACTGTGTAGCAGGTAGGTGATCATTCAGTTTTTTTACATGTATTAACTTTCTTTTTTGCCACACAGGTCCTCATGACTCCTTGACTACCTCTGTGATGTTGACTATGCATACGCAACTGTGTAGCAGGTAGGTGATCGTTCAGTTTCTTTACATGTATTAACTTTCTTTTATTGCCACACAGGTCCTCATGACTCCCTGACTCTGGCTGACTGGCTAACTATCCATCTGCTTCTCTGTCTGTGTGTCCACCTACCTGCTACACAGTTGCGTGTGCATAGTCAACATCACAGATGCAGATGATCATTCCAATTCTATACATGTATTAACTTTATTCTTTACCACACAGGTCCTCATGACTCTCTAGTTGTCTGGCCAACTGTCCATCTGCTTCTTTGTCTGTGTCCATCTGCATCTGTGTGAGGCTGACAATTTGTTTGCAACTGTGTAGCAGGTAGGTGATCATTCCGTTTCTATACATGTATTAACTTTCTTTTATTGCCACACAGGTCCTCATGACTCCCTGACTCTTGCTGACTGGCTAACTATCCATCTGGTTCTCTGTCTGTGTGTCCATCTGCATCTGTGTGAGGCTGATAATTTGTTTGCAACTGTGTAGCAGGTAGGTGATCGTTCGTTTTCAATACCTGTATTAACTTTCTTTTATTGCCTCACAGGTCTTCATGACTCCCTGACTCTTGCTGACTGGCTAACTATCCATCTGCTTCTTTATCTGTGTGTCCATCTGCATCTGTGATGTTGTCTATGCATACGCAACTGTGTAGCAGGTAGGTGATCATACAGTTTATATACATGTATTAACTTTCTTTTATTGCCACACAGGTCCTCATGACTCCCTGACTCCTATCCCTGAAGATGGATCCAGCCAAAAAGGGTATCTTCATCTGCATCTCTATCTGGAAATTTGGTTCACTGGCTAAATTTCCATCTGCTTCTGTCTGTCAGCCTCACACAGATGCAGATGGACACACAATGTGTTTGCAACTGTGTAACAGGTAGGTGTTCATTCAGTTTCTTTACATGTATTAACTTTCTTTTTTACCACACAGGTCTTCATGACTCCCTGACTTCCTCTGTGATGTTGACTATGCATACGCAACTGTGTAGCAGGTAGGTGATCATACAGTTTATATACATGTATTAACTTTCTTTTATTGCCACACAGGTCCTTATGACTCCCTGACTCTGGCTGACTGGCTAACTATCCATCTGCTTCTGTCTGTGTGTCCATCTGCATCTGTGTGAGGCTGACAATTTGTTTGCAACTGTGTAACAGGTAGGTGATCATTCAGTTTCAATACCTGTATTAACTTTCTTTTATTGCCACACAGGTCCTTATGACTCCCTGACTCTGGCTGACTGGCTAACTATCCATCTGCTTCTGTCTGTGTGTCCATCTGCATTTGTGTGAGGCTGACAATTTGTTTGCAACTGTGTAGCAGGTAGGTGATCTTTCTGTTTCAATACCTGTATTAACTTTCTTTTTTACCACACAGGTCTTCATGACTCCCTGACTGCAACTGTGATGTTGACTATGCATACGCAACTGTGTAACAGGTAGGTGTTCATTCAGTTTCTATACATGTATTAACTTTCTTTTTTGCCACACAGGTCCTCATGAATCTCTAGCTCTCTGGCTAACTGTCCATCTGCTTCTCTGTCTGTGTGTCCATCCGCAATTGTTTGAGGCTGACAATTTGTTTGCAACTGTGTAACAGGTAGGTGATCGTTCATTTCCAATACCTGTATTAAATTTTTTATTGCCACACAGGTCCTCATTACTCCCTGACTCTGGCTGACTGGCTAACTATCCATCTGCTTCTCTGTCTGTTTGTCCATCTGCATCTGTGATGTAGACTATGCATACGCAACTGTGTAGCAGGTTGGTGATCATTCCATTTCTATACATGTATTAACTTTCTTCTTTGCCACACAGGTCCTCATGACTCTCTGGCTGACTGGCTAACTTTCCATCTGCTTCTCTGTCTGTGTGTCCATCTGCATCTGTGATGTACACTATGCATACGCAACTGTGTAGCAGGTAGGTGATCATTCCATTTCTATACATGTATTAACTTTCTTCTTTGCCACACAGGTCCTCATGACTCTCTGGCTGTCTGACTAACTATCCATCTGCTTCTCTGTCTGTGTGTCCATCTGCATCTGTGATGTCTATGCATACGCAACTGTGTAGCAGGTAGGTGATCATACAGTTTCTATACATGTATTAACTTTCTTTTATTGCCACACAGGACCTTATGACTCCCTGACTGCAACTGTGATGTTGTCTATGCATACGCAACTGTGTAGCAGGTAGGTGATCGTTCATTTTCAATACCTGTATTAACTTTCTTTTATTGCCACACAGGTCCTTATGACTCCCTGACTCTTGCTGACTGGCTAACTATCCATCTGCTTCTCTGTCTTTGTGTCCATCTGCATCTGTGATGTTGTCTATGCATACGCAACTGTGTAGCAGGTAGGTGATCTTTCAGTTTCAGTACCTGTATTAACTTTCTTTTTTACCACACAGGTCCTCATGACTCCCTGACTGCAACTGTGATGTTGACTATGCATACGCAACTGTGTAGCAGGTAGGTGATCATACAGTTTCTTTACATGTATTAACTTTCTTTTATTGCCACAAAGGTCCTCATGACTCCCTGACTCTGGCTGTCTGGCTAACTATCCATCTACTTCTCTGTCTGTGTGTCCATCTGCATCTGTGATGTAGACTATGCATACGCAACTGTGTAGGAGGTAAGTGATTATTCCGTTTCTATACATATATTAACTTTCTTCTTTGCCACACAGGTCCTCATGAATCTCTAGCTGTTTGGCTAACTGTACATCTGCTTCTTTGTCTGTGTCCATTTGCATCTGTGTGAGGCTGACAATTTGTTTGCAACTGTGTAGCAGGTAGGTGATCATTCAGTTTCAATACCTTTATTAACTTTCTTTTTTCCCCACACAGGTCCCCACAGGACTCCCTGACTCTGACTGACTGGCTAACGATCAATTTACTTCTCTCTCTGTGTGTCCATCTGCATCTGTGATGTTGACTATGCATACTCAACTGTGTAGCAGGTAGGTGATCATTCAGTTTCAATACCTGTATTAACTTTCTTTTTTACCACTCAGGTCCTCATGACTCCCTGACTGCAACTATGATGTTGACTATGCATACGCAACTGTGTAGCAGGTAGGTGGTCATTCCGTTTCTATACATGTATTAACTTTCTGTTTTTGCCACACAGGTCCTCATGACTCTTTGGCTGTCTGGCTAACTATCCATCTGCTTCTTTATCTGTGTGTCCATCTGCATCTGTGATGTTGTCTATGCATACGCAACTGTGTAGCAGGTAGGTGATCATACAGTTTCTATACATGTTTTAACTTTCTTTTATTGCCACACAGGTCCTCATGACTCTCTGGCTGTCTGGCTAACTATCCATCTGCTTCTCTGTCTGTGTGTCCATCTGCATCTGTGATGTTGTCTATGCATACGCAACTGTGTAGCAGGTAGGTGATCATTCCGTTTCTATACATGTATTAACTTTCTTTTTTGCCACACAGGTCCTCATGACTCTCTGGCTGACTGGCTAACTTTCCATCTGCTTCTCTGTCTGTGTGTCCATCTGCATCTGTGATGTAGACTATGCATACGCAACTGTGTAGCAGGTAGGTGATCATTCCATTTCTATACATGTATTAACTTTCTTCTTTGCCACACAGGTCCTCATGACTCTCTGGCTGTCTGACTAACTATCCATCTGCTTCTCTGTCTGTGTGTCCATCTGCATCTGTGATGTCTATGCATACGCAACTGTGTAGCAGGTAGGTGATCATACAGTTTCTATACATGTATTAACTTTCTTTTATTGCCACACAGGACCTTATGACTCCCTGACTGCAACTGTAATGTTGTCTATGCATACGCAACTGTGTAGCAGGTAGGTGATCGTTCATTTTCAATACCTGTATTAACTTTCTTTTATTGCCACACAGGTCCTTATGACTCCCTGACTCTTGCTGACTGGCTAACTATCCATCTGCTTCTTTGTCTGTGTCCATCTGCATCTGTGATGTTGTCTATGCATACGCAACTGTGTAGCAGGTAGGTGATCGTTCATTTTCAATACCTGTATTAACTTTTTTATTGCCACACAGGTCCTCATGACTCCCTTACTCTTGCTGACTGGCTGTGTGTCCATCTGCATCTGTGTGAGGCTGACAATTTGTTTGCAACTGTGTAACAGATAGGTGATCGTTCATTTTCAATACCTCTATTAACTTTCTTTTTTGCCACACAGGTCCTCATGACTCTCTGGCTGTCTGGCTAACTATCCATCTGCTTCTCTGTCTGTGTGTCCATCTGCATCTGTGATGTTGTCTATGCATACTAAACTGTGTAGCAGGTAGGTGATCATTCAGTTTCAATACCTGTATTAACTTTCTTTTTTACCACACAGGTCCTCATGACTCCCTGACTGCAACTGTGATGTTGACCATGCATACGCAACTGTGTAACAGGTAGGTGATCATTCAGTTTCAATACCTGTATTAACTTTCTTTTATTGCCACACAGGTCCTCATGACTCCCTGACTCTGGCTAACTGGCTAACTATCCATCTGCTTCTCTGTCTTTGTGTCCATCTGCATCTGTGATGATGTCTATGCATACGCAACTGTGTAGCAGGTAGGTGATCATTCCGTTTCTATACATGTATTAACTTTCTTTTATTGCCACACAGGTCCTCATGACTCCCTGACTCTTGCTGACTGGCTAACTATCCATTTGCTTCTCTGTCTGTGTGTCCATCTGCATCTGTGTGAGGCTGATAATTTGTTTGCAACTGTGTAGCAGGTAGGTGATCGTTCGTTTTCAATACCTGTATTAACTTTCTTTTATTGCCACACAGGTCCTCATTACTCCCTGACTCTGGCTGACTGGCTAACTATCCATCTGCTTCTCTGTCTGTGTGTCCATCTGCATCTGTGATGTAGACTATGCATACCCAACTGTGTAGCAGGTAGGTCATCATTCCATTTCTATACATGTATTAACTTTCTTCTTTGCCACATAGGTCCTCATGACTCTCTGGCTGACTGGCTAACTATCCATCTGCTTCTCTGTCTGTGTGTCCATCTGCATCTGTGATGTTGTCTATGCATACGCAACTGTGTAGCAGGTAGGTGATCGTTGAGTTTCTGTACATGTATTAACTTTCTTTTTTGCCACACAGGTCCTCATAAATTTCTAGCTGTCTGGCTAACTGTCCATCTGTTTCTCTGTCTGTGTGTCCATCTGCATCTGTGTGAGGCTGACAATATGTTTGCAACTGTGTAGCAGGTAGGTGATCCTTCAGTTTCAATACCTGTATTACCTTTCTTTTATTGCCACACAGGTCCTTATGACTCCCTGACTCTGGCTGACTGGCTAACTATCCATCTGCTTCTCTGTCTGTGTGTCCATCTGCATCTGTGAAGTTGTCTATCCATACGCGACTGTGTAGCAGGTAGGTGGTCATGCAATTTTTATACATGTATTAACTTTCTTTTTTTACCACACAGGTCTTCATGACTCCCTGATTCTTGCTGACTGGCTAACTATCCATCTGCTTCTCTGTGTGTGTGTCCGTTTTCAACTGTGTAACCGGTAGGTGATCATTCAGTTTCTATAAATGTATTAGCTTTCTTTTTTACCACACAGGTCCTCATGACTCCCTGACTGCAACTGTGATGTTGACTATGCATATGCAACTGTGTAACAGGTAGGTGATCATAGAGTTTCTATACATGTATTAACTTTATTCTTTGCCACACAGGTCCTCATGACTCCCTGACTCTTGCTGACTGGCTAACTTTCCATCTGCTTCTCTGTCTGTGTGTCCATCTGCATCTGTGTGAGGCTGATAATTTGTTTGCGACTGTGTAGCAGGTAGGTGATCGTTCGTTTTCAATACCTGTATTAACTTTCTTTTATTGCCTCACAGATCTTCATGACTCCCTGACTCTTGCTGACTGGCTAACTTTCCATCTGCTTCTCTGTCTGTGTGTCCATCTGCATCTGTGATGTTGTCTATGCATACGCAACTGTGTAGCAGGTAGGTGATCGTTCGTTTTCAATACCTGTATTAACTTTCTTCTTTGCCACACAGGTCCTCATGACTCTCTGGCTGTCTGGCTAACTATCCATCTGCTTCTCTGTCTGAGTGTCCATCTGCATCTGTGATATTGACCATGCATACGCAACTGTGTAGCAGGTAGGTGATCATTCCGTTTCTTTACATGTATTAAATTTCTTCTTTGCCACACAGGTCCTCATGACTCTCTGGCTGTCTGGCTAACTTTCCATCTGCTTCTCTGTCTTTATGTCCATCTGCATCTGTGATGTTGTCTATGCTTACGCAACTGTGTAGGAGGTTGGTGTTAATTCCGTTTCTATACATGTATTAACTTTCTTTTTTGCCACACAGGTCCTCATGACTCCCTGACTGCAACTGTGATGTTGACTATGCATATGCAACTGTGTAGCAGGTAGGTGATCATTCAGTTTCTATACATGTATTAACTTTCTTTTTTGCCACACAGGTCCTCATGACTCCCTGACTGCAACTGTGATGTTGACTATGCATACGCAACTGTGTAGCAGGTAGGTGATCATTCAGTTTCTTTACATGTATTAACTTTCTTTTTTGCCACACAGGTCCTCAAGAATCTCTAGCTGTCTGGCTAACTGTCCATCTGCTTCTCTGTCTGTGTCCATCTGCATCTGTGTGAGGCTGACAATTTGTTTGCAACTGTGTAACAGGTAGGTGATTGTTCATTTTCCATACCTGTATTAACTTTCTTTTTTTGCCACACAGGTCTTCATGACTCCCTGACTCTGGCTGACTGGCTAACTATCCATCTGCTTCTCTATCTGTGTGTCCATCTGCATCTGTGATGTTGACTATGCATACGCAACTGTGTAGCAGGTAGGTGATCGTTCAGTTTCTTTACATGTATTAACTTTCTTTTTTGCCACACAGGTCCTCATGACTCCCTGACTGCCTCTGTGATGTTGACTATGCATACGCAACTGTGTAGCAGGTAGGTGATCGTTCAGTTTCTATACATGTATTAACTTTCTTCTTTGCCAAACAGGTCCTCATAAATCTCTAGCTGTCTGGCTAACTATCCATCTGCTTCTTTGTCTGTGTCCATCTTCAACTTTGTGATGTTGACAATGTGTTTGCAACTCTGTAACAGGTAGGTGATCATACAGTTTCTTTACATGTATTAACTTTCTTTTATTGCCACACAGGTCCTCATGACTCCCTGACTCGTATCCCTGAAGATGGATCCAGCCAAAAAGGGTATCTTCATCTGCATCTCTATCTGGAACTTTGGCTCACTGGCTAACTATCCATCTGCTTCTCTGTCTGTGTCCATCTGCATCTTTTTGAGGCTGATTATTTGTTTGCAGCTGTGTAAGAGGTAGGTGATCGTTCATTTTCAATACCTGTATTAACTTTCTTTTATTGCCACACAGGTCCTTATGACTCCCTGACTCTGGCTGACTGGCTAACTATCCATCTGCTTCTCTGTCTGTTTGTCAATCTGCATCTGTGATGTTGACCATGCATACGCAACTGTGTAGCAGGTAGGTGATCATTCCGTTTCTATATATGTATTAACTTTCTTCTTTGCCACACAGGTCCTCATGACTCTCTGGCTGTCTGGCTAACTATCCATCTGCTTCTCTGTCTGTTTGTCCATCTGCATCTGTGATGTTGACCATGCATACGCAACTGTGTAGCAGGTAGGTGTTAATTCCGTTTCTATACATGTATTAACTTTCTTTTTTGCCACACAGGTCCTCATAAATCTCTAGCTGTCTGGCTAACTGTCCATCTGCTTCTTTGTCTGTGTCCATCTGCATCTGTGTGAGGCTGACAATTTGTTTGCAACTGTGTAGCAGGTAGGTGATCATTCAGTTTCAGTACCTGTATTAACTTTCTTTTTTACCACGCAGGTCCCCACAGTACTCCCTGACTCTGACTGACTGGCTAACTATCCATCTGCATCTGTGTGAGGCTGACAATTTGTTTGCAACCGTGTAGCAGGTAGGTGATCATTCAGTTTCTTTACATGTATTAACTTTCTTTTTTACCACGCAGGTCTTCATGACTCCCTGACTCTTGCTGACTCGCTAACTATCCATCTGCTTCTTTGTCTGTGTCCATCTTCAACTTTGTGATGTTGACAATGTGTTTGCAACTGTGTAACAGGTAGGTGATTATACAGTTTCTTTACATGTATTAACTTTCTTTTATTGCCACACAGGTCCTCATGACTCCTTGACTCGTATCCCTGAAGATGGATCCAGCCAAAAAGGGTATCTTCATCTGCATCTCTATCTGGAACTTTGGCTCACTGGCTAACTATCCATCTGCTTCTCTGTCTGTGTCCATCTGCATCTGTTTGAGGCTGACAATTTGTTTGCAACTGTGTAACAGGTAGGTGATCGTTCATTTTCAATACCTATATTAACTTTCTTTTATTGCCACACAGGTCCTTATGACTCCCTGACTCTTGCTGACTGGCTAACTATCCATCTGCTTCTGTCTGTGTGTCCATCTGCATCTGTGATGTTGACTATGCATACGCAGCTGTGTAGCAGGTAGGTGATCATTCCGTTTCTATACATGTATTACCTTTCTTCTTTGCCACACAGTTCCTCATGAATCTCTAGCTGTCTGGCTAACTGTCCATCTGCTTCTTTGTCTGTGTCCATCTGTATCTGTTTGAGGCTGATAATTTGTTTGCGACTGTGTAGCAGGTAGGTGATCGTTCGTTTTCAATACCTGTATTAACTTTCTTTTATTGCCTCACAGATCTTCATGACTCCCTGACTCTTGCTGACTGGCTAACTTTCCATCTGCTTCTCTGTCTGTGTTTCCATCTGCATCTGTGTGAGGCTGATAATTTGTTTGCGACTGTGTAGCAGGTAGGTGATCGTTCGTTTTCAATACCTGTATTAACTTTCTTTTATTGCCTCACAGATCTTCATGACTCCCTGACTCTTGCTGACTGGCTAACTTTCCATCTGCTTCTCTGTCTGTGTGTCCATCTGCATCTGTGATGTTGTCTATGCATACGCAACTGTGTAGCAGGTAGGTGATCGTTCGTTTTCAATACCTGTATTAACATTCTTTTTTACCACACAGGTCTTCATGACTCCCTGACTCTTGCTGACTGGCTAACTATCCATCTGCTTCTCTGTCTGTTTTTCCATCTGCATCTGTGATGTTGTCTATGCATACGCAACTGTGTAGCAGGTAGGTGATCATTCCGTTTCTATATATGTATTAACTTTCTTCTTTGCCACACAGGTCCTCATGACTCTCTGGCTGTCTGGCTAACTATCCATCTGCTTCTCTGTCTGAGTGTCCATCTGCATCTGTGATATTGACCATGCATACGCAACTGTGTAGCAGGTAGGTGATCATTCCGTTTCTTTACATGTATTAAATTTCTTCTTTGCCACACAGGTCCTCATGACTCTCTGGCTGTCTGGCTAACTTTCCATCTGCTTCTCTGTCTTTATGTCCATCTGCATCTGTGATGTTGTCTATGCTTACGCAACTGTGTAGGAGGTTGGTGTTAATTCCGTTTCTATACATGTATTAACTTTCTTTTTTGCCACACAGGTCCTCATGACTCCCTGACTGCAACTGTGATGTTGACTATGCATATGCAACTGTGTAGCAGGTAGGTGATCATTCAGTTTCAGTACCTGTATTAACTTTCTTTTTTACCACACAGGTCCTCATGACTCCCTGACTGCAACTGTGATGTTGACTATGCATATGCAACTGTGTAGCAGGTAGGTGATCATTCAGTTTCAGTACCTGTATTAACTTTCTTTTTTACCACACAGGTACTCATGACTCCCTGACTCCTATCCCTGAAGATGGATCCAGCCAAAAAGGGTATCTTCATCTGCATCTCTATCTGGAACTTTGGCTCTCTGGCTAAATATCCATCTGCTTCTGTCTGTGTGTCCATCTGCATCTGTGATGTTGACTATGCATACGCAACTGTGTAGCAGGTAGGTGATCATTCAGTTTCTTTACATGTATTAACTTTCTTTTTTGCCACACAGGTCCTCAAGAATCTCTAGCTGTCTGGCTAACTGTCCATCTGCTTCTCTGTCTGTGTCCATCTGCATCTGTGTGAGGCTGACAATTTGTTTGCAACTGTGTAACAGGTAGGTGATTGTTCATTTTCCATACCTGTATTAACTTTCTTTTTTTGCCACACAGGTCTTCATGACTCCCTGACTCTGGCTGACTGGCTAACTATCCATCTGCTTCTCTATCTGTGTGTCCATCTGCATCTGTGATGTTGACTATGCATACGCAACTGTGTAGCAGGTAGGTGATCGTTCAGTTTCTTTACATGTATTAACTTTCTTTTTTGCCACACAGGTCCTCATGACTCCCTGACTGCCTCTGTGATGTTGACTATGCATACGCAACTGTGTAGCAGGTAGGTGATCGTTCAGTTTCTATACATGTATTAACTTTCTTCTTTTCCAAACAGGTCCTCATAAATCTCTAGCTGTCTGGCTAACTATCCATCTGCTTCTTTGTCTGTGTCCATCTTCAACTTTGTGATGTTGACAATGTGTTTGCAACTGTGTAACAGGTAGGTGATCGTTCATTTTCAATACCTGTATTAACTTTCTTTTATTGCCACACAGGTCCTTATAACTCCCTGACTCTTGCTGACTGGCTAACTATCCATCTGCTTCTGTCTGTGTGTCCATCTGCATCTGTGATGTTGACTATGCATACGCAGCTGTGTAGCAGGTAGGTGATCATTCCGTTTCTATACATGTATTACCTTTCTTCTTTGCCACACAGTTCCTCATGAATCTCTAGCTGTCTGGCTAACTGTCCATCTGCTTCTTTGTCTGTGTCCATCTGTATCTGTTTGAGGCTGATAATTTGTTTGCGACTGTGTAGCAGGTAGGTGATCGTTCGTTTTCAATACCTGTATTAACTTTCTTTTATTGCCTCACAGATCTTCATGACTCCCTGACTCTTGCTGACTGGCTAACTTTCCATCTGCTTCTCTGTCTGTGTGTCCATCTGCATCTGTGTGAGGCTGATAATTTGTTTGCGACTGTGTAGCAGGTAGGTGATCGTTCGTTTTCAATACCTGTATTAACTTTCTTTTATTGCCTCACAGATCTTCATGACTCCCTGACTCTTGCTGACTGGCTAACTTTCCATCTGCTTCTCTGTCTGTGTGTCCATCTGCATCTGTGATGTTGTCTATGCATACGCAACTGTGTAGCAGGTAGGTGATCGTTCGTTTTCAATACCTGTATTAACATTCTTTTTTACCACACAGGTCTTCATGACTCCCTGACTCTTGCTGACTGGCTAACTATCCATCTGCTTCTCTATCTGTGTGTCCATCTTCAACTTTGTGATGTTGACAATGTGTTTGCAACTGTGTAACAGGTAGGTGATCGTTCATTTTCAATACCTGTATTAACTTTTTTATTGCCACACAGGTCCTCATTACTCCCTGACTCTGGCTGACTGGCTAACTATCCATCTGCTTCTCTGTCTGTTTTTCCATCTGCATCTGTGATGTTGTCTATGCATACGCAACTGTGTAGCAGGTAGGTGATCATTCCGTTTCTATATATGTATTAACTTTCTTCTTTGCCACACAGGTCCTCATGACTCTCTGGCTGTCTGGCTAACTATCCATCTGCTTCTCTGTCTGAGTGTCCATCTGCATCTGTGATATTGACCATGCATACGCAACTGTGTAGCAGGTAGGTGATCATTCCGTTTCTTTACATGTATTAAATTTCTTCTTTGCCACACAGGTCCTCATGACTCTCTGGCTGTCTGGCTAACTTTCCATCTGCTTCTCTGTCTTTATGTCCATCTGCATCTGTGATGTTGTCTATGCTTACGCAACTGTGTAGGAGGTTGGTGTTAATTCCGTTTCTATACATGTATTAACTTTCTTTTTTGCCACACAGGTCCTCATGACTCCCTGACTGCAACTGTGATGTTGACTATGCATATGCAACTGTGTAGCAGGTAGGTGATCATTCAGTTTCAGTACCTGTATTAACTTTCTTTTTTACCACACAGGTCCTCATGACTCCCTGACTCCTATCCCTGAAGATGGATCCAGCCAAAAAGGGTATCTTCATCTGCATCTCTATCTGGAACTTTGGCTCTCTGGCTAAATATCCATCTGCTTCTGTCTGTGTGTCCATTTGCATCTGTGTGAGGCTGACAATGTGTTTGCAACTGTGTAGCAGGTAGGTGATCGTTCAGTTTCAATACCTGTATTAACTTTTTTTTACCACACAGGTCCTCATGACTCCCTGACTCTTGCTGACTGGCTAACTATCCATCTGCTTCTCTATCTGTGTGTCCATCTGCATCTGTGATGTTGACTATGCATACGCAACTGTGTAGCAGGTAGGTGATCATTCAGTTTCTTTACATGTATTAACTTTCTTTTTTGCCACACAGGTCCTCAAGAATCTCTAGCTGTCTGGCTAACTGTCCATCTGCTTCTCT
Organism: Salminus brasiliensis; assembly: GCF_030463535.1. Lineage (NCBI taxonomy): Eukaryota > Metazoa > Chordata > Actinopteri > Characiformes > Bryconidae > Salminus > Salminus brasiliensis. The sequence goes on from NC_132901.1 coordinate 11,115,145, forward strand.
GTCTGTGTCCATCTGCATCTGTGTGAGGCTGACAATGTGTTTGCAACTGTGTAACAGGTAGGTGATTGTTCATTTTCCATACCTGTATTAACTTTCTTTTATTGCCACACAGGTCCTTATGACTCCCTGACTCTGGCTGACTGGCTAACTATCCATCTGCTTCTCTATCTGTGTGTCCATCTGCATCTGTGATGTTGACTATGCATACGCAACTGTGTAGCAGGTAGGTGATCGTTCAGTTTCTTTACATGTATTAACTTTCTTTTTTGCCACACAGGTCCTCATGACTCCCTGACTGCCTCTGTGATGTTGACTATGCATACGCAACTGTGTAGCAGGTAGGTGATTATTCAGTTTCTTTACATGTATTAACTTTCTTTTTTGCCACACAGGTCCTCAAGAATCTCTAGCTGTCTGGCTAACTGTCCATCTGCTTCTTTGTCTGTGTCCATCTGCATCTGTGTGAGGCTGACAATTTGTTTGCAACTGTGTAACAGGTAGGTGATTGTTCATTTTCCATACCTGTATTAACTTTCTTTTTTTGCCACACAGGTCTTCATGACTCCCTGACTCTGGCTGACTGGCTAACTATCCATCTGCTTCTCTATCTGTGTGTCCATCTGCATCTGTGATGTTGACTATGCATACGCAACTGTGTAGCAGGTAGGTGATCGTTCAGTTTCTTTACATGTATTAACTTTCTTTTTCTCCACACAGGTCCTCATGACTCCCTGACTGCCTCTGTGATGTTGACTATGCATACGCAACTGTGTAGCAGGTAGGTGATTATTCAGTTTCTTTACATGTATTAACTTTCTTTTTTGCCACACAGGTCCTCAAGAATCTCTAGCTGTCTGGCTAACTGTCCATCTGCTTCTTTGTCTGTGTCCATCTGCATCTGTGTGAGGCTGACAATTTGTTTGCAACTGTGTAACAGGTAGGTGATTGTTCATTTTCCATACCTGTATTAACTTTCTTTTTTTGCCACACAGGTCTTCATGACTCCCTGACTCTGGCTGACTGGCTAACTATCCATCTGCTTCTCTATCTGTGTGTCCATCTTCAACTTTGTGATGTTGACAATGTGTTTGCAACTGTGTAACAGGTAGGTGATCGTTCATTTTCAATACCTGTATTAACTTTTCTTTTGCCACACAGGTCTTCATGACTCCCTGACTCTTGCTGACTCGCTAACTATCCATCTGCTTCTTTGTCTGTGTCCATCTTCAACTTTGTAATGTTGACAATGTGTTTGCAACTGTGTAACTGGTAGGTGATCATACAGTTTCTTTACATGTATTAACTTTCTTTTATTGCCACACAGGTCCTCATGACTCCCTGACTCGTATCCCTGAAGATGGATCCATCCAAAAAGGGTATCTTCATCTGCATCTCTATCTGGAACTTTGGCTCTCTGGCTAAATATCCATCTGCTTCTGTCTGTGTGTCCATTTGCATCTGTGTGAGGCTGACAATGTGTTTGCAACTGTAAAGCAGGTAGGTGATCGTTCAGTTTCAATACCTGTATTAACTTTTTTTTACCACACAGGTCCTCATGACTCCCTGACTCTTGCTGACTGGCTAACTATCCATCTGCTTCTCTATCTGTGTGTCCATCTGCATCTGTGATGTTGTCTATGCATACGCAACTGTGTAGCAGGTAGGTGATCGTTCAGTTTCTTTACATGTATTAACTTTCTTTTTTGCCACACAGGTCCTCATGACTCCCTGACTGCCTCTGTGATGTTGACTATGAATACGCAACTGTGTAGCAGGTAGGTGATTATTCAGTTTCTTTACATGTATTAACTTTCTTTTTTGCCACACAGGTCCTCAAGAATCTCTAGCTGTCTGGCTAACTGTCCATCTGCTTCTCTGTCTGTGTCCATCTGCATCTGTGTGAGGCTGACAATTTGTTTGCAACTGTGTAACAGGTAGGTGATTGTTCATTTTCCATACCTGTATTAACTTTCTTTTTTTGCCACACAGGTCTTCATGACTCCCTGACTCTTGCTGACTCGCTAACTATCCATCTGCTTCTTTGTCTGTGTCCATCTTCAACTTTGTGATGTTGACAATGTGTTTGCAACTGTGTAACAGGTAGGTGATCATACAGTTTCTTTACATGTATTAACTTTCTTTTTTACCACGCAGGTCTTTATGACTCCCTGACTCTTGCTGACTCGCTAACTATCCATCTGCTTCTTTGTCTGTGTCCATCTTCAACTTTGTGATGTTGACAATGTGTTTGCAACTGTGTAACAGGTAGGTGATCATACAGTTTCTTTACATGTATTAACTTTCTTTTATTGCCACACAGGTCCTCATGACTCCTTGACTCGTATCCCTGAAGATGGATCCAGCCAAAAAGGGTATCTTCATCTGCATCTCTATCTGGAACTTTGGCTCACTGGCTAACTATCCATCTGCTTCTCTGTCTGTGTCCATCTGCATCTGTTTGAGGCTGACAATTTGTTTGCAGCTGTGTAAGAGGTAGGTGATCGTTCATTTTCAATACCTGTATTAACTTTCTTTTATTGCCTCACAGGTCCTTATGACTCCCTGACTCTTGCTGACTGGCTAACTATCCATCTGCTTCTGTCTGTGTGTCCATCTGCATCTGTGATGTTGACTATGCATACGCAGCTGTGTAGCAGGTAGGTGATCATTCCGTTTCTATACATGTATTACCTTTCTTCTTTGCCACACAGTTCCTCATGAATCTCTAGCTGTCTGGCTAACTGTCCATCTGTTTCTTTGTCTGTGTCCATCTGTATCTGTGTGAGGCTGACAATTTGTTTGCAGCTATGTAGCAGGTAGGTGATCATTCAGTTTCAGTACCTGTATTAACTTTTTTTTACCACACAGGTCCTCATGACTCCCTGACTCTTGCTGACATGCTAACTATCCATCTGCTTCTCTATCTGTGTGTCCATCTGCATCTGTGATGTTGTCTATGCTTACGCAACTGTGTAGCAGGTAGGTGGTCATTCAGTTTCTAAACATGTATTAACTTTCTTTTATTGCCACACAGGTCCTCATGACTCCCTGTCTCTGGCTGACTGGCTAACTATCCATCTGCTTCTCTGTCTGTGTGTCCATCTTCATCTGTGATGTTGACTATGCATACGCAACTGTGTAGCAGGTAGGTGATCAATCCGTTTCTATACATGTATTACCTTTCTTTTTTTTGCCACATAGGTCCTCATGACTCTCTGGCTGTCTGGCTAACTATCCATCTGCTTCTCTGTCTGTGTGTCAATCTTCAACTTTGTGAGGCTGACAATTTGTTTGCAACTGTGTAACAGGTAGGTGGTCATTCAGTTTCTATACATGTATTAACTTTCTTTTATTGCCACACAGGTCCTCATGACTCCCTGACTCCTATCCCTGAAGATGGATCCAGCCAAAAAGGGTATCTTCATCTGCATCTCCATCTGGAACTTTGGCTCACTGGCTAACTATCCATCTGCTTCTGTCTGTGTGTCCATTTGCATCTGTGTGAGGCTGACAATGTGTTTGCAACTGTGTAGCAGGTAGGTGATCGTTCAGTTTCAATACCTGTATTAACTTTTTTTTACCACACAGGTCCTCATGACTCCCTGACTCTTGCTGACTGGCTAACTATCCATCTGCTTCTCTATCTGTGTGTCCATCTGCATCTGTGATGTTGACTATGCATACGCAACTGTGTAGCAGGTAGGTGATCATTCAGTTTCTTTACATGTATTAACTTTCTTTTTTGCCACACAGGTCCTCAAGAATCTCTAGCTGTCTGGCTAACTGTCCATCTGCTTCTCTGTCTGTGTCCATCTGCATCTGTGTGAGGCTGACAATGTGTTTGCAACTGTGTAACAGGTAGGTGATTGTTCATTTTCCATACCTGTATTAACTTTCTTTTATTGCCACACAGGTCCTTATGACTCCCTGACTCTGGCTGACTGGCTAACTATCCATCTGCTTCTCTATCTGTGTGTCCATCTGCATCTGTGATGTTGACTATGCATACGCAACTGTGTAGCAGGTAGGTGATTATTCAGTTTCTTTACATGTATTAACTTTCTTTTTTGCCACACAGGTCCTCAAGAATCTCTAGCTGTCTGGCTAACTGTCCATCTGCTTCTTTGTCTGTGTCCATCTGCATCTGTGTGAGGCTGACAATTTGTTTGCAACTGTGTAACAGGTAGGTGATTGTTCATTTTCCATACCTGTATTAACTTTCTTTTTTTGCCACACAGGTCTTCATGACTCCCTGACTCTGGCTGACTGGCTAACTATCCATCTGCTTCTCTATCTGTGTGTCCATCTTCAACTTTGTGATGTTGACAATGTGTTTGCAACTGTGTAACAGGTAGGTGATCGTTCATTTTCAATACCTGTATTAACTTTTTTTTTGCCACACAGGTCTTCATGACTCCCTGACTCTTGCTGACTCGCTAACTATCCATCTGCTTCTTTGTCTGTGTCTATCTTCAACTTTGTAATGTTGACAATGTGTTTGCAACTGTGTAACTGGTAGGTGATCATACAGTTTCTTTACATGTATTAACTTTCTTTTATTGCCACACAGGTCCTCATGACTCCCTGACTCGTATCCCTGAAGATGGATCCAGCCAAAAAGGGTATCTTCATCTGCATCTCTATCTGGAACTTTGGCTCTCTGGCTAAATATCCATCTGCTTCTGTCTGTGTGTCCATCTGCATCTGTGATGTTGACTATGCATACGCAACTGTGTAGCAGGTAGGTGATCGTTCAGTTTCTTTACATGTATTAACTTTCTTTTTTGCCACACAGGTCCTCATGACTCCCTGACTGCCTCTCTGATGTTGACTATGCATACGCAACTGTGTAGCAGGTAGGTGATTCTTCAGTTTCTTTACATGTATTAACTTTCTTTTTTGCCACACAGGTCCTCAAGAATCTCTAGCTGTCTGGCTAACTGTCCATCTGCTTCTTTGTCTGTGTCCATCTGCATCTGTGTGAGGCTGACAATTTGTTTGCAACTGTGTAACAGGTAGGTGATTGTTCATTTTCCATACCTGTATTAACTTTCTTTTTTTGCCACACAGGTCTTCATGACTCCCTGACTCTGGCTGACTGGCTAACTATCCATCTGCTTCTCTATCTGTGTGTCCATCTGCCTCTGTGATGTTGACTATGCATACGCAACTGTGTAGCAGGTAGGTGATCGTTCAGTTTCTATACATGTATTAACTTTCTTCTTTGCCAAACAGGTCCTCATAAATCTCTAGCTGTCTGGCTAACTATCCATCTGCTTCTTTGTCTGTGTCCATCTTCAACTTTGTGATGTTGACAATGTGTTTGCAACTGTGTAACAGGTAGGTGATCATACAGTTTCTTTACATGTATTAACTTTCTTTTATTGCCACACAGGTCCTCATGACTCCCTGACTCTGGCTGACTGGCTAACTATCCATCTGCTTCTGTCTGTGTGTCCATCTGCATCTGTGATGTTGACTATGCATACGCAACTGTGTAGCAGGTAGGTGATCATACAGTTTCTATACATGTATTAACTTTCTTTTATTGCCACACAGGTCCTCATGAATCTCTAGCTGTCTTGCCATCTTTCCATCTGTTTCTTTGTCTGTGTCCATCTGCATCTGTGTGAGACTGACAATTTGTTTGCGACTGTGTAGCAGGTAGGTGATCCTTCAGTTTCAGTACCTGTATTAACTTTTTTTTTTTTTACCACACAGGTCCTCATGACTCCCTGACTGCAACTGTGATGTTGACTATGCATACGCAACTGTGTAGCAGGTAGGTGATCATTCACTTTCAGTACCTGTATTAACTTTCTTTTTTACCACACAGGTCCTCATGACTCCCTGACAGCAACTGTGATGTTGACTATGCATATGCAACTGTGTAGCAGGTAGGTGATCATTCAGTTTCAGTACCTGTATTAACTTTCTTTTTTACCACACAGGTCCTCATGACTCCCTGACTCCTATCCCTGAAGATGGATCCAGCCAAAAAGGGTATCTTCATCTGCATCTCTATCTGGAACTTTGGCTCTCTGGCTAAATATCCATCTGCTTCTGTCTGTGTGTCCATTTGCATCTGTGTGAGGCTGATTATTTGTTTACAGCTGTGTAAGAGGTAGGTGATCGTTCATTTTCAATACCTGTATTAACTTTCTTTTATTGCCACACAGGTCCTTATGACTCCCTGACTCTTGCTGACTGGCTAACTATCCATCTGCTTCTGTCTGTTTGTCCATCTGCATCTGTGATGTTGACTATGCATACGCAACTGTGTAGCAGGTCGGTGATCATACAGTTTCTATACATGTATTAACTTTCTTTTATTGCCACACAGGTCCTCATGAATCTCTAGCTGTCTTGCCATCTTTCCATCTGTTTCTTTGTCTGTGTCCATCTGCATCTGTGTGAGGCTGACAATTTGTTTGCGACTGTGTAGCAGGTAGGTGATTGTTCATTTTCCATACCTGTATTAACTTTCTTTTATTGCCACACAGGTCTTCATGACTCCCTGACTCTGGCTGACTGGCTAACTATCCATCTGCTTCTCTATCTGTGTGTCCATCTGCATCTGTGATGTTGACTATGCATACGCAACTGTGTAGCAGGTAGGTGATCGTTCAGTTTCTTTACATGTATTAACTTTCTTTTTTGCCACACAGGTCCTCATGACTCCCTGACTGCCTCTGTGATGTTGACTATGCATACGCAACTGTGTAGCAGGTAGGTGATTATTCAGTTTCTTTACATGTATTAACTTTCTTTTTTGCCACACAGGTCCTCAAGAATCTCTAGCTGTCTGGCTAACTGTCCATCTGCTTCTTTGTCTGTGTCCATCTGCATCTGTGTGAGGCTGACAATTTGTTTGCAACTGTGTAACAGGTAGGTGATTGTTCATTTTCCATACCTGTATTAACTTTCTTTTTTTGCCACACAGGTCTTCATGACTCCCTGACTCTGGCTGACTGGCTAACTATCCATCTGCTTCTCTATCTGTGTGTCCATCTTCAACTTTGTGATGTTGACAATGTGTTTGCAACTGTGTAACAGGTAGGTGATCGTTCATTTTCAATACCTGTATTAACTTTTCTTTTGCCACACAGGTCTTCATGACTCCCTGACTCTTGCTGACTCGCTAACTATCCATCTGCTTCTTTGTCTGTGTCCATCTTCAACTTTGTAATGTTGACAATGTGTTTGCAACTGTGTAACTGGTAGGTGATCATACAGTTTCTTTACATGTATTAACTTTCTTTTATTGCCACACAGGTCCTCATGACTCCCTGACTCGTATCCCTGAAGATGGATCCATCCAAAAAGGGTATCTTCATCTGCATCTCTATCTGGAACTTTGGCTCTCTGGCTAAATATCCATCTGCTTCTGTCTGTGTGTCCATTTGCATCTGTGTGAGGCTGACAATGTGTTTGCAACTGTAAAGCAGGTAGGTGATCGTTCAGTTTCAATACCTGTATTAACTTTTTTTTACCACACAGGTCCTCATGACTCCCTGACTCTTGCTGACTGGCTAACTATCCATCTGCTTCTCTATCTGTGTGTCCATCTGCATCTGTGATGTTGTCTATGCATACGCAACTGTGTAGCAGGTAGGTGATCGTTCAGTTTCTTTACATGTATTAACTTTCTTTTTTGCCACACAGGTCCTCATGACTCCCTGACTGCCTCTGTGATGTTGACTATGAATACGCAACTGTGTAGCAGGTAGGTGATTATTCAGTTTCTTTACATGTATTAACTTTCTTTTTTGCCACACAGGTCCTCAAGAATCTCTAGCTGTCTGGCTAACTGTCCATCTGCTTCTCTGTCTGTGTCCATCTGCATCTGTGTGAGGCTGACAATTTGTTTGCAACTGTGTAACAGGTAGGTGATTGTTCATTTTCCATACCTGTATTAACTTTCTTTTTTTGCCACACAGGTCTTCATGACTCCCTGACTCTTGCTGACTCGCTAACTATCCATCTGCTTCTTTGTCTGTGTCCATCTTCAACTTTGTGATGTTGACAATGTGTTTGCAACTGTGTAACAGGTAGGTGATCATACAGTTTCTTTACATGTATTAACTTTCTTTTTTACCACGCAGGTCTTTATGACTCCCTGACTCTTGCTGACTCGCTAACTATCCATCTGCTTCTTTGTCTGTGTCCATCTTCAACTTTGTGATGTTGACAATGTGTTTGCAACTGTGTAACAGGTAGGTGATCATACAGTTTCTTTACATGTATTAACTTTCTTTTATTGCCACACAGGTCCTCATGACTCCTTGACTCGTATCCCTGAAGATGGATCCAGCCAAAAAGGGTATCTTCATCTGCATCTCTATCTGGAACTTTGGCTCACTGGCTAACTATCCATCTGCTTCTCTGTCTGTGTCCATCTGCATCTGTTTGAGGCTGACAATTTGTTTGCAGCTGTGTAAGAGGTAGGTGATCGTTCATTTTCAATACCTGTATTAACTTTCTTTTATTGCCTCACAGGTCCTTATGACTCCCTGACTCTTGCTGACTGGCTAACTATCCATCTGCTTCTGTCTGTGTGTCCATCTGCATCTGTGATGTTGACTATGCATACGCAGCTGTGTAGCAGGTAGGTGATCATTCCGTTTCTATACATGTATTACCTTTCTTCTTTGCCACACAGTTCCTCATGAATCTCTAGCTGTCTGGCTAACTGTCCATCTGTTTCTTTGTCTGTGTCCATCTGTATCTGTGTGAGGCTGACAATTTGTTTGCAGCTATGTAGCAGGTAGGTGATCATTCAGTTTCAGTACCTGTATTAACTTTTTTTTACCACACAGGTCCTCATGACTCCCTGACTCTTGCTGACATGCTAACTATCCATCTGCTTCTCTATCTGTGTGTCCATCTGCATCTGTGATGTTGTCTATGCTTACGCAACTGTGTAGCAGGTAGGTGGTCATTCAGTTTCTAAACATGTATTAACTTTCTTTTATTGCCACACAGGTCCTCATGACTCCCTGTCTCTGGCTGACTGGCTAACTATCCATCTGCTTCTCTGTCTGTGTGTCCATCTTCATCTGTGATGTTGACTATGCATACGCAACTGTGTAGCAGGTAGGTGATCAATCCGTTTCTATACATGTATTACCTTTCTTTTTTTTGCCACATAGGTCCTCATGACTCTCTGGCTGTCTGGCTAACTATCCATCTGCTTCTCTGTCTGTGTGTCAATCTTCAACTTTGTGAGGCTGACAATTTGTTTGCAACTGTGTAACAGGTAGGTGGTCATTCAGTTTCTATACATGTATTAACTTTCTTTTATTGCCACACAGGTCCTCATGACTCCCTGACTCCTATCCCTGAAGATGGATCCAGCCAAAAAGGGTATCTTCATCTGCATCTCTATCTGGAACTTTGGCTCTCTGGCTAAATATCCATCTGCTTCTGTCTGTGTGTCCATCTGCATCTGTGATGTTGACTATGCATACGCAACTGTGTAGCAGGTAGGTGATCGTTCAGTTTCTTTACATGTATTAACTTTCTTTTTTGCCACACAGGTCCTCATGACTCCCTGACTGCCTCTGTGATGTTGACTATGCATACGCAACTGTGTAGCAGGTAGGTGATTATTCAGTTTCTTTACATGTATTAACTTTCTTTTTTGCCACACAGGTCCTCAAGAATCTCTAGCTGTCTGGCTAACTGTCCATCTGCTTCTTTGTCTGTGTCCATCTGCATCTGTGTGAGGCTGACAATTTGTTTGCAACTGTGTAACAGGTAGGTGATTGTTCATTTTCCATACCTGTATTAACTTTCTTTTTTTGCCACACAGGTCTTCATGACTCCCTGACTCTGGCTGACTGGCTAACTATCCATCTGCTTCTCTATCTGTGTGTCCATCTTCAACTTTGTGATGTTGACAATGTGTTTGCAACTGTGTAACAGGTAGGTGATCGTTCATTTTCAATACCTGTATTAACTTTTTTTTTGCCACACAGGTCTTCATGACTCCCTGACTCTTGCTGACTCGCTAACTATCCATCTGCTTCTTTGTCTGTGTCTATCTTCAACTTTGTAATGTTGACAATGTGTTTGCAACTGTGTAACTGGTAGGTGATCATACAGTTTCTTTACATGTATTAACTTTCTTTTATTGCCACACAGGTCCTCATGACTCCCTGACTCGTATCCCTGAAGATGGATCCAGCCAAAAAGGGTATCTTCATCTGCATCTCTATCTGGAACTTTGGCTCTCTGGCTAAATATCCATCTGCTTCTGTCTGTGTGTCCATCTGCATCTGTGATGTTGACTATGCATACGCAACTGTGTAGCAGGTAGGTGATCGTTCAGTTTCTTTACATGTATTAACTTTCTTTTTTGCCACACAGGTCCTCATGACTCCCTGACTGCCTCTCTGATGTTGACTATGCATACGCAACTGTGTAGCAGGTAGGTGATCATTCAGTTTCAATACCTGTATTAACTTTCTTTTTTCCCCCACACAGGTCCCCACTGGACTCCCTGACTCTGACTGACTGGCTAACTATCAATTTACTTCTCTGTCTGTGTGTCCATCTGCATCTGTGTGAGGCTGATAATTTGTTTGCGACTGTGTAGCAGGTAGGTGATCGTTCGTTTTCAATACCTGTATTAACTTTCTTTTATTGCCTCACAGATCTTCATGACTCCCTGACTCTTGCTGACTGGCTAACTTTCCATCTGCTTCTCTGTCTGTGTGTCCATCTGCATCTGTGATGTTGTCTTTGCATACGCAACTTTGTAGCAGGTAGGTGATCTTTCTGTTTCAATACCTGTATTAACTTTCTTTTTTACCACACAGGTCTTCATGACTCCCTGACTCTTGCTGACTGGCTAACTATCCATCTGCTTCTCTATCTGTGTGTCCATCTTCAACTTTGTGATGTTGACAATGTGTTTGCAACTGTGTAACAGGTAGGTGATCGTTCATTTTCAATACCTGTATTAAATTTTTTATTGCCACACAGGTCCTCATTACTCCCTGACTCTGGCTGACTGGCTAACTATCCATCTGCTTCTCTGTCTGTTTGTCCATCTGCATCTGTGATGTTGACCATGCATACGCAACTGTGTAGCAGGTAGGTGATCATTCCGTTTCTATATATGTATTAACTTTCTTCTTTGCCACACAGGTCCTCATGACTCTCTGGCTGTCTGGCTAACTATCCATCTGCTTCTCTGTCTGAGTGTCCATCTGCATCTGTGATGTTGACCATGCATACGCAACTGTGTAGCAGGTAGGTGATCATTCCGTTTCTTTACATGTATTAACTTTCTTCTTTGCCACACAGGTCCTCATGACTCTCTGGCTGTCTGGCTAACTTTCCATCTGCTTCTCTGTCTGTGTCCATCTGCATCTGTGTGAGGCTGACAATTTGTTTGCAACTGTGTAGCAGGTAGGTGATCATTCAGTTTCAGTACCTGTATTAACTTTCTTTTTTACCACACAGGTCCTCATGACTCCCTGACTCCTATCCCTGAAGATGGATCCAGCCAAAAAGGGTATCTTCATCTGCATCTCTATCTGGAACTTTGGCTCTCTGGCTAAATATCCATCTGCTTCTGTCTGTGTGTCCATCTGCATCTGTGATGTTGTCTATGCATACGCAACTGTGTAGCAGGTAGGTGATCGTTCAGTTTCTTTACATGTATTAACTTTCTTTTTTGCCACACAGGTCCTCATGACTCCCTGACTGCCTCTGTGATGTTGACTATGCATACGCAACTGTGTAGCAGGTAGGTGATTATTCAGTTTCTTTACATGTATTAACTTTCTTTTTTGCCACACAGGTCCTCAAGAATCTCTAGCTGTCTGGCTAACTGTCCATCTGCTTCTCTGTCTGTGTCCATCTGCATCTGTGTGAGGCTGACAATTTGTTTGCAACTGTGTAACAGGTAGGTGATTGTTCATTTTCCATACCTGTATTAACTTTCTTTTTTTGCCACACAGGTCTTCATGACTCCCTGACTCTTGCTGACTCGCTAACTATCCATCTGCTTCTTTGTCTGTGTCCATCTTCAACTTTGTGATGTTGACAATGTGTTTGCAACTGTGTAACAGGTAGGTGATCATACAGTTTCTTTACATGTATTAACTTTCTTTTTTACCACGCAGGTCTTTATGACTCCCTGACTCTTGCTGACTCGCTAACTATCCATCTGCTTCTTTGTCTGTGTCCATCTTCAACTTTGTGATGTTGACAATGTGTTTGCAACTGTGTAACAGGTAGGTGATCATACAGTTTCTTTACATGTATTAACTTTCTTTTATTGCCACACAGGTCCTCATGACTCCTTGACTCGTATCCCTGAAGATGGATCCAGCCAAAAAGGGTATCTTCATCTGCATCTCTATCTGGAACTTTGGCTCACTGGCTAACTATCCATCTGCTTCTCTGTCTGTGTCCATCTGCATCTGTGTGAGGCTGACAATTTGTTTGCAACTGTGTAACAGGTAGGTGATTGTTCATTTTCCATACCTGTATTAACTTTCTTTTTTTGCCACACAGGTCTTCATGACTCCCTGACTCTGGCTGACTGGCTAACTATCCATCTGCTTCTCTATCTGTGTGTCCATCTGCATCTGTGATGTTGACTATGCATACGCAACTGTGTAGCAGGTAGGTGATCGTTCAGTTTCTTTACATGTATTAACTTTCTTTTTTACCACACAGATCCTCATGAATCTCTAGCTGTCTTGCCATCTTTCCATCTGTTTCTTTATCTGTGTCCATCTGCATCTGTGTGAGGCTGACAATTTGTTTGCGACTGTGTAGCAGGTAGGTGATCCTTCAGTTTCAGTACCTGTATTAACTTTTTTTTTTTTTTACCACACAGGTCCTCATGACTCCCTGACTGCAACTGTGATGTTGACTATGCATACGCAACTGTGTAGCAGGTAGGTGATCATTCAGTTTCAGTACCTGTATTAACTTTCTTTTTTACCACACAGGTCCTCATGACTCCCTGACTCCTATCCCTGAAGATGGATCCAGCCAAAAAGGGTATCTTCATCTGCATCTCTATCTGGAACTTTGGCTCTCTGGCTAAATATCCATCTGCTTCTGTCTGTGTGTCCTTTTGCATCTGTGTGAGGCTGACAATGTGTTTGCAACTGTGTAGCAGGTAGGTGATCGTTCAGTTTCAATACCTGTATTAACTTTCTTTTTTTGCCACACAGGTCTTCATGACTCCCTGACTCTTGCTGACTCGCTAACTATCCATCTGCTTCTTTGTCTGTGTCCATCTTCAACTTTGTGATGTTGACAATGTGTTTGCAACTGTGTAACAGGTAGGTGATCATACAGTTTCTTTACATGTATTAACTTTCTTTTTTACCACGCAGGTCTTTATGACTCCCTGACTCTTGCTGACTCGCTAACTATCCATCTGCTTCTTTGTCTGTGTCCATCTTCAACTTTGTGATGTTGACAATGTGTTTGCAACTGTGTAACAGGTAGGTGATCATACAGTTTCTTTACATGTATTAACTTTCTTTTATTGCCACACAGGTCCTCATGACTCCTTGACTCGTATCCCTGAAGATGGATCCAGCCAAAAAGGGTATCTTCATCTGCATCTCTATCTGGAACTTTGGCTCACTGGCTAACTATCCATCTGCTTCTCTGTCTGTGTCCATCTGCATCTGTGTGAGGCTGACAATTTGTTTGCAACTGTGTAACAGGTAGGTGATTGTTCATTTTCCATACCTGTATTAACTTTCTTTTTTTGCCACACAGGTCTTCATGACTCCCTGACTCTGGCTGACTGGCTAACTATCCATCTGCTTCTCTATCTGTGTGTCCATCTGCATCTGTGATGTTGACTATGCATACGCAACTGTGTAGCAGGTAGGTGATCGTTCAGTTTCTTTACATGTATTAACTTTCTTTTTTACCACACAGATCCTCATGAATCTCTAGCTGTCTTGCCATCTTTCCATCTGTTTCTTTATCTGTGTCCATCTGCATCTGTGTGAGGCTGACAATTTGTTTGCGACTGTGTAGCAGGTAGGTGATCCTTCAGTTTCAGTACCTGTATTAACTTTTTTTTTTTTTTACCACACAGGTCCTCATGACTCCCTGACTGCAACTGTGATGTTGACTATGCATACGCAACTGTGTAGCAGGTAGGTGATCATTCAGTTTCAGTACCTGTATTAACTTTCTTTTTTACCACACAGGTCCTCATGACTCCCTGACTCCTATCCCTGAAGATGGATCCAGCCAAAAAGGGTATCTTCATCTGCATCTCTATCTGGAACTTTGGCTCTCTGGCTAAATATCCATCTGCTTCTGTCTGTGTGTCCTTTTGCATCTGTGTGAGGCTGACAATGTGTTTGCAACTGTGTAGCAGGTAGGTGATCGTTCAGTTTCAATACCTGTATTAACTTTTTTTTACCACACAGGTCCTCATGACTCCCTGACTCTTGCTGACATGCTAACTATCCATCTGCTTCTCTATCTGTGTGTCCATCTGCATCTGTGATGTTGACTATGCATACGCAACTGTGTAGCAGGTAGGTGATCGTTCAGTTTCTATACATGTATTAACTTTCTTCTTTGCCAAACAGGTCCTCATGACTCTCTGGCTGACTGGCTAACTATCCATCTGCTTCTCTGTCTGTGTGTCCATCTTCATCTGTGATGTTGACTATGCATACGCAACTGTGTAGCAGGTAGGTGATCAATCCGTTTCTATACATGTATTACCTTTCTTTTTTTTGCCACATAGGTCCTCATGACTCTCTGGCTGTCTGGCTAACTATCCATCTGCTTCTCTGTCTGTGTGTCAATCTTCAACTTTGTGAGGCTGACAATTTGTTTGCAACTGTGTAACAGGTAGGTGGTCATTCAGTTTCTATACATGTATTAACTTTCTTTTATTGCCACACAGGTCCTCATGACTCCCTGACTCCTATCCCTGAAGATGGATCCAGCCAAAAAGGGTATCTTCATCTGCATCTCCATCTGGAACTTTGGCTCACTGGCTAACTATCCATCTGCTTCTGTCTGTGTCCATCTGCATCTGTTTGAGGCTGACAATTTGTTTGCAACTGTGTAGCAGGTAGGTGATCGTTCAGTTTCTATACATGTATTAACTTTCTTTTATTGCCACACAGGTCCTCATGACTCCCTGACTCTGGCTGACTGGTTAACTATCCATCTGCTTCTTTGTCTTTGTGTCCATCTTCAACTTTGTGATGTTGACAGTGTGTTTGCAACTGTGTAACAGGCTGGTGATCATTCAGTTTCAATACCTGTATTAACTTTCTTTTTTGCCACACAGGTCCTCATGACTCCCTGACTCTGACTGACTGGCTAACTATCAATTTACTCCTCTCTGTGTGTGTCCATCTGCATCTGTGATGTTGTCTATGCATACGCAACTGTGTAGCAGGTAGGTGATCATACAGTTTCTATACATGTATTAACTTTCTTTTATTGCCACACAGGTCCTCATGAATCTCTAGCTGTCTTGCCATCTGTTTCTTTGTCTGTGTCCATCTGCATCTGTGTGAGGCTGACAATTTGTTTGCGACTGTGTAGCAGGTAGGTGATCCTTCAGTTTCAGTACCTGTATTAACTTTTTTTTTTTTTTTACCACACAGGTCCTCATGACTCCCTGACTGCAACTGTGATGTTGACTCTGCATACGCAACTGTGTAGCAGGTAGGTGATCATTCAGTTTCAGTACCTGTATTAACTTTCTTTTTTACCACACAGGTCCTCATGACTCCCTGACTGCAACTGTGATGTTGACTCTGCATATGCAACTGTGTAGCAGGTAGGTGATCATTCAGTTTCAGTACCTGTATTAACTTTCTTTTTTACCACACAGGTCCTCATGACTCCCTGACTCCTATCCCTGAAGATGGATCCAGCCAAAAAGGGTATCTTCATCTGCATCTCTATCTGGAACTTTGGCTCACTGGCTAACTATCCATCTGCTTCTCTGTCTGTGTCCATCTGCATCTGTGTGAGGCTGACAATTTGTTTGCAACTGTGTAACAGGTAGGTGATTGTTCATTTTCCATACCTGTATTAACTTTCTTTTTTTGCCACACAGGTCTTCATGACTCCCTGACTCTGGCTGACTGGCTAACTATCCATCTGCTTCTCTATCTGTGTGTCCATCTGCATCTGTGATGTTGACTATGCATACGCAACTGTGTAGCAGGTAGGTGATCGTTCAGTTTCTTTACATGTATTAACTTTCTTTTTTACCACACAGATCCTCATGACTCCCTGACTGCCTCTGTGATGTTGACTATGCATACGCAACTGTGTAGCAGGTAGGTGATCGTTCAGTTTCTATACATGTATTAACTTTCTTCTTTGCCAAACAGGTCCTCATAAATCTCTAGCTGTCTGGCTAACTATCCATCTGCTTCTTTGTCTGTGTCCATCTTCAACTTTGTGATGTTGACAATGTGTTTGCAACTGTGTAACAGGTAGGTGATCATACAGTTTCTTTACATGTATTAACTTTCTTTTATTGCCACACAGGTCCTCATGAATCTCTAGCTGTCTTGCCATCTTTCCATCTGTTTCTTTATCTGTGTCCATCTGCATCTGTGTGAGGCTGACAATTTGTTTGCGACTGTGTAGCAGGTAGGTGATCCTTCAGTTTCAGTACCTGTATTAACTTTTTTTTTTTTTTTACCACACAGGTCCTCATGACTCCCTGACTGCAACTGTGATGTTGACTATGCATACGCAACTGTGTAGCAGGTAGGTGATCATTCAGTTTCAGTACCTGTATTAACTTTCTTTTTTACCACACAGGTCCTCATGACTCCCTGACTCCTATCCCTGAAGATGGATCCAGCCAAAAAGGGTATCTTCATCTGCATCTCTATCTGGAACTTTGGCTCTCTGGCTAAATATCCATCTGCTTCTGTCTGTGTGTCCTTTTGCATCTGTGTGAGGCTGACAATGTGTTTGCAACTGTGTAGCAGGTAGGTGATCGTTCAGTTTCAATACCTGTATTAACTTTTTTTTACCACACAGGTCCTCATGACTCCCTGACTCTTGCTGACATGCTAACTATCCATCTGCTTCTCTATCTGTGTGTCCATCTGCATCTGTGATGTTGACTATGCATACGCAACTGTGTAGCAGGTAGGTGATCGTTCAGTTTCTATACATGTATTAACTTTCTTCTTTGCCAAACAGGTCCTCATGACTCTCTGGCTGTTTGGCTAACTATCCATCTGCTTCTCTATCTGTGTGTCCATCTGCATCTGTGATGTTGTCTATGCTTACGCAACTGTGTAGCAGGTAGGTGGTCATTCAGTTTCTAAACATGTATTAACTTTCTTTTATTGCCACACAGGTCCTCATGACTCCCTGTCTCTGGCTGACTGGCTAACTATCCATCTGCTTCTCTGTCTGTGTGTCCATCTTCATCTGTGATGTTGACTATGCATACGCAACTGTGTAGCAGGTAGGTGATCAATCCGTTTCTATACATGTATTACCTTTCTTTTTTTTGCCACATAGGTCCTCATGACTCTCTGGCTGTCTGGCTAACTATCCATCTGCTTCTCTGTCTGTGTGTCAATCTTCAACTTTGTGAGGCTGACAATTTGTTTGCAACTGTGTAACAGGTAGGTGGTCATTCAGTTTCTATACATGTATTAACTTTCTTTTATTGCCACACAGGTCCTCATGACTCCCTGACTCCTATCCCTGAAGATGGATCCAGCCAAAAAGGGTATCTTCATCTGCATCTCCATCTGGAACTTTGGCTCACTGGCTAACTATCCATCTGCTTCTGTCTGTGTCCATCTGCATCTGTTTGAGGCTGACAATTTGTTTGCAACTGTGTAGCAGGTAGGTGATCGTTCAGTTTCTATACATGTATTAACTTTCTTTTATTGCCACACAGGTCCTCATGACTCCCTGACTCTGGCTGACTGGTTAACTATCCATCTGCTTCTTTGTCTTTGTGTCCATCTTCAACTTTGTGATGTTGACAGTGTGTTTGCAACTGTGTAACAGGCTGGTGATCATTCAGTTTCAATACCTGTATTAACTTTCTTTTTTGCCACACAGGTCCTCATGACTCCCTGACTCTGACTGACTGGCTAACTATCAATTTACTCCTCTCTGTGTGTGTCCATCTGCATCTGTGATGTTGTCTATGCATACGCAACTGTGTAGCAGGTAGGTGATCATACAGTTTCTATACATGTATTAACTTTCTTTTATTGCCACACAGGTCTTCATGAATCTCTAGCTGTCTTGCCATCTTTCCATCTGTTTCTTTGTCTGTGTCCATCTGCATCTGTGTGAGGCTGACAATTTGTTTGCGACTGTGTAGCAGGTAGGTGATCCTTCAGTTTCAGTACCTGTATTAACTTTTTTTTTTTTTTTACCACACAGGTCCTCATGACTCCCTGACTGCAACTGTGATGTTGACTATGCATACGCAACTGTGTAGCAGGTAGGTGATCATACAGTTTCTATACATGTATTAACTTTCTTTTATTGCCACACAGGTCCTCATGAATCTCTAGCTGTCTTGCCATCTTTCCATCTGTTTCTTTGTCTGTGTCCATCTGCATCTGTGTGAGGCTGACAATTTGTTTGCGACTGTGTAGCAGGTAGGTGATCCTTCAGTTTCAGTACCTGTATTAACTTTTTTTTTTTTTTTACCACACAGGTCCTCATGACTCCCTGACTGCAACTGTGATGTTGACTCTGCATACGCAACTGTGTAGCAGGTAGGTGATCATTCAGTTTCAGTACCTGTATTAACTTTCTTTTTTACCACACAGGTCCTCATGACTCCCTGACTGCAACTGTGATGTTGACTATGCATATGCAACTGTGTAGCAGGTAGGTGATCATTCAGTTTCAGTACCTGTATTAACTTTCTTTTTTACCACACAGGTCCTCATGACTCCCTGACTCCTATCCCTGAAGATGGATCCAGCCAAAAAGGGTATCTTCATCTGCATCTCTATCTGGAACTTTGGCTCTCTGGCTAAATATCCATCTGCTTCTGTCTGTGTGTCCATTTGCATCTGTGTGAGGCTGATAATGTGTTTGCAACTGTGTAGCAGGTAGGTGATCGTTCAGTTTCAATACCTGTATTAACTTTTTTTTTACCACACAGGTCCTCATGACTCCCTGACTCTTGCTGACTGGCTAACTATCCATCTGCTTCTCTATCTGTGTGTCCATCTGCATCTGTGATGTTGTCTATGCATACGCAACTGTGTAGCAGGTAGGTGATCGTTCAGTTTCTTTACATGTATTAACTTTCTTTTTTGCCACACAGGTCCTCATGACTCCCTGACTGCCTCTGTGATGTTGACTATGCATACGCAACTGTGTAGCAGGTAGGTGATTATTCAGTTTCTTTACATGTATTAACTTTCTTTTTTGCCACACAGGTCCTCAAGAATCTCTAGCTGTCTGGCTAACTGTCCATCTGCTTCTCTGTCTGTGTCCATCTGCATCTGTGTGAGGCTGACAATTTGTTTGCAACTGTGTAACAGGTAGGTGATTGTTCATTTTCCATACCTGTATTAACTTTCTTTTTTTGCCACACAGGTCTTCATGACTCCCTGACTCTTGCTGACTCGCTAACTATCCATCTGCTTCTTTGTCTGTGTCCATCTTCAACTTTGTGATGTTGACAATGTGTTTGCAACTGTGTAACAGGTAGGTGATCATACAGTTTCTTTACATGTATTAACTTTCTTTTTTACCACGCAGGTCTTTATGACTCCCTGACTCTTGCTGACTCGCTAACTATCCATCTGCTTCTTTGTCTGTGTCCATCTTCAACTTTGTGATGTTGACAATGTGTTTGCAACTGTGTAACAGGTAGGTGATCATACAGTTTCTTTACATGTATTAACTTTCTTTTATTGCCACACAGGTCCTCATGACTCCTTGACTCGTATCCCTGAAGATGGATCCAGCCAAAAAGGGTATCTTCATCTGCATCTCTATCTGGAACTTTGGCTCACTGGCTAACTATCCATCTGCTTCTCTGTCTGTGTCCATCTGCATCTGTTTGAGGCTGACAATTTGTTTGCAGCTGTGTAAGAGGTAGGTGATCGTTCATTTTCAATACCTGTATTAACTTTCTTTTATTGCCTCACAGGTCCTTATGACTCCCTGACTCTTGCTGACTGGCTAACTATCCATCTGCTTCTGTCTGTGTGTCCATCTGCATCTGTGATGTTGACTATGCATACGCAGCTGTGTAGCAGGTAGGTGATCATTCCGTTTCTATACATGTATTACCTTTCTTCTTTGCCACACAGTTCCTCATGAATCTCTAGCTGTCTGGCTAACTGTCCATCTGTTTCTTTGTCTGTGTCCATCTGTATCTGTGTGAGGCTGACAATTTGTTTGCAGCTATGTAGCAGGTAGGTGATCATTCAGTTTCAGTACCTGTATTAACTTTTTTTTACCACACAGGTCCTCATGACTCCCTGACTCTTGCTGACATGCTAACTATCCATCTGCTTCTCTATCTGTGTGTCCATCTGCATCTGTGATGTTGTCTATGCTTACGCAACTGTGTAGCAGGTAGTTGGTCATTCAGTTTCTAAACATGTATTAACTTTCTTTTATTGCCACACAGGTCCTCATGACTCCCTGTCTCTGGCTGACTGGCTAACTATCCATCTGCTTCTCTGTCTGTGTGTCCATCTTCATCTGTGATGTTGACTATGCATACCCAACTGTGTAGCAGGTAGGTGATCAATCCGTTTCTATACATGTATTACCTTTCTTTTTTTTGCCACATAGGTCCTCATGACTCTCTGGCTGTCTGGCTAACTATCCATCTGCTTCTCTGTCTGTGTGTCAATCTTCAACTTTGTGAGGCTGACAATTTGTTTGCAACTGTGTAACAGGTAGGTGGTCATTCAGTTTCTATACATGTATTAACTTTCTTTTATTGCCACACAGGTCCTCATGACTCCCTGACTCCTATCCCTGAAGATGGATCCAGCCAAAAAGGGTATCTTCATCTGCATCTCCATCTGGAACTTTGGCTCACTGGCTAACTATCCATCTGCTTCTGTCTGTGTCCATCTGCATCTGTTTGAGGCTGACAATTTGTTTGCAACTGTGTAGCAGGTAGGTGATCGTTCAGTTTCTATACATGTATTAACTTTCTTTTATTGCCACACAGGTCCTCATGACTCCCTGACTCTGGCTGACTGGTTAACTATCCATCTGCTTCTTTGTCTGTGTGTCCATCTTCAACTTTGTGATGTTGACAGTGTGTTTGCAACTGTGTAACAGGCTGGTGATCATTCAGTTTCAATACCTGTATTAACTTTCTTTTTTGCCACACAGGTCCTCATGACTCCCTGACTCTGACTGACTGGCTAACTATCAATTTACTCCTCTCTGTGTGTGTCCATCTGCATCTGTGATGTTGTCTATGCATACGCAACTGTGTAGCAGGTAGGTGATCATACAGTTTCTATACATGTATTAACTTTCTTTTATTGCCACACAGGTCTTCATGAATCTCTAGCTGTCTTGCCATCTTTCCATCTGTTTCTTTGTCTGTGTCCATCTGCATCTGTGTGAGGCTGACAATTTGTTTGCGACTGTGTAGCAGGTAGGTGATCCTTCAGTTTCAGTACCTGTATTAACTTTTTTTTTTTTTACCACACAGGTCCTCATGACTCCCTGACTGCAACTGTGATGTTGACTCTGCATACGCAACTGTGTAGCAGGTAGGTGATCATTCAGTTTCAGTACCTGTATTAACTTTCTTTTTTACCACACAGGTCCTCATGACTCCCTGACTGCAACTGTGATGTTGACTATGCATATGCAACTGTGTAGCAGGTAGGTGATCATTCAGTTTCAGTACCTGTATTAACTTTCTTTTTTACCACACAGGTCCTCATGACTCCCTGACTCCTATCCCTGAAGATGGATCCAGCCAAAAAGGGTATCTTCATCTGCATCTCTATCTGGAACTTTGGCTCTCTGGCTAAATATCCATCTGCTTCTGTCTGTGTCCATTTGCATCTGTGTGAGGCTGACAATGTGTTTGCAACTGTGTAGCAGGTAGGTGATCGTTCAGTTTCAATACCTGTATTAACTTTTTTTTACCACACAGGTCCTCATGACTCCCTGACTCTTGCTGACTGACTAACTATCCATCTGCTTCTCTATCTGTGTGTCCATCTGCATCTGTGATGTTGACTATGCATACGCAACTGTGTAGCAGGTAGGTGATTATTCAGTTTCTTTACATGTATTAACTTTCTTTTTTGCCACACAGGTCCTCAAGAATCTCTAGCTGTCTGGCTAACTGTCCATCTGCTTCTTTGTCTGTGTCCATCTGCATCTGTGTGAGGCTGACAATTTGTTTGCAACTGTGTAACAGGTAGGTGATTGTTCATTTTCCATACCTGTATTAACTTTCTTTTTTTGCCACACAGGTCTTCATGACTCCCTGACTCTGGCTGACTGGCTAACTATCCATCTGCTTCTCTATCTGTGTGTCCATCTTCAACTTTGTGATGTTGACAGTGTGTTTGCAACTGTGTAACTGGTAGGTGATCATACAGTTTCTTTACATGTATTAACTTTCTTTTATTGCCACACAGGTCCTCATGACTCCCTGACTCTGGCTGACTGGCTAACTATCCATCTGCTTCTGTCTGTGTGTCCATCTGCATCTGTGATGTTGACTATGCATACGCAACTGTGTAGCAGGTAGGTGATCGTTCAGTTTCTATACATGTATTAACTTTCTTCTTTGCCAAACAGGTCCTCATAAATCTCTAGCTGTCTGGCTAACTATCCATCTGCTTCTTTGTCTGTGTCCATCTTCAACTTTGTGATGTTGACAATGTGTTTGCAACTGTCTAACAGGTAGGTGATCATACAGTTTCTTTACATGTATTAACTTTCTTTTATTGCCACACAGGTCCTCATGACTCCCTGACTCTGGCTGACTGGCTAACTATCCATCTGCTTCTGTCTGTGTGTCCATCTGCATCTGTGATGTTGACTATGCATACGCAACTGTGTAGCAGGTAGGTGATCATACAGTTTCTATACATGTATTAACTTTCTTTTATTGCCACACAGGTCCTCATGAATCTCTAGCTGTCTTGCCATCTTTCCATCTGTTTCTTTGTCTGTGTCCATCTGCATCTGTGTGAGACTGACAATTTGTTTGCGACTGTGTAGCAGGTAGGTGATCCTTCAGTTTCAGTACCTGTATTAACTTTTTTTTTTTTTACCACACAGGTCCTCATGACTCCCTGACTGCAACTGTGATGTTGACTATGCATACGCAACTGTGTAGCAGGTAGGTGATCATTCAGTTTCAGTACCTGTATTAACTTTCTTTTTTACCACACAGGTCCTCATGACTCCCTGACAGCAACTGTGATGTTGACTATGCATATGCAACTGTGTAGCAGGTAGGTGATCATTCAGTTTCAGTACCTGTATTAACTTTCTTTTTTACCACACAGGTCCTCATGACTCCCTGACTCCTATCCCTGAAGATGGATCCAGCCAAAAAGGGTATCTTCATCTGCATCTCTATCTGGAACTTTGGCTCTCTGGCTAAATATCCATCTGCTTCTGTCTGTGTGTCCATTTGCATCTGTGTGAGGCTGATTATTTGTTTACAGCTGTGTAAGAGGTAGGTGATCGTTCATTTTCAATACCTGTATTAACTTTCTTTTATTGCCACACAGGTCCTTATGACTCCCTGACTCTTGCTGACTGGCTAACTATCCATCTGCTTCTGTCTGTTTGTCCATCTGCATCTGTGATGTTGACTATGCATACGCAACTGTGTAGCAGGTCGGTGATCATACAGTTTCTATACATGTATTAACTTTCTTTTATTGCCACACAGGTCCTCATGAATCTCTAGCTGTCTTGCCATCTTTCCATCTGTTTCTTTGTCTGTGTCCATCTGCATCTGTGTGAGGCTGACAATTTGTTTGCGACTGTGTAGCAGGTAGGTGATTGTTCATTTTCCATACCTGTATTAACTTTCTTTTATTGCCACACAGGTCCTTATGACTCCCTGACTCTTGCTGTCTGGCTAACTATCCATCTGCTTCTCTATCTGTGTGTCCATCTGCATCTGTGATGTTGACTATGCATACGCAACTGTGTAGCAGGTAGGTGATCGTTCAGTTTCTTTACATGTATTACCTTTCTTTTTTGCCACACAGGTCCTCATGACTCCCTGACTGCCTCTGTGATGTTGACTATGCATACGCAACTGTGTAGCAGGTAGGTGATCATTCCGTTTCTATACATGTATTAACTTTCTTTTTTGCCACACAGGTCCTCATGAATCTCTAGCTCTCTGGCTAACTGTCCATCTGCTTTTTTGTCTGCGTCCATCTGCATCTGTTTGAGGCTGACAATTTGTATGCAACTGTGTAGCAGGTAGGTGATCATTCAGTTTCAATACCTGTATTAACTTTCTTTTTTCCCCCACACAGGTCCCCACTGGACTCCCTGACTCTGACTGACTGGCTAACTATCAATTTACTTCTCTGTCTGTGTGTCCATCTGCATCTGTGTGAGGCTGATAATTTGTTTGCGACTGTGTAGCAGGTAGGTGATCGTTCGTTTTCAATACCTGTATTAACTTTCTTTTATTGCCTCACAGATCTTCATGACTCCCTGACTCTTGCTGACTGGCTAACTTTCCATCTGCTTCTCTGTCTGTGTGTCCATCTGCATCTGTGATGTTGTCTTTGCATACGCAACTTTGTAGCAGGTAGGTGATCTTTCTGTTTCAATACCTGTATTAACTTTCTTTTTTACCACACAGGTCTTCATGACTCCCTGACTCTTGCTGACTGGCTAACTATCCATCTGCTTCTCTATCTGTGTGTCCATCTTCAACTTTGTGATGTTGACAATGTGTTTGCAACTGTGTAACAGGTAGGTGATCGTTCATTTTCAATACCTGTATTAAATTTTTTATTGCCACACAGGTCCTCATTACTCCCTGACTCTGGCTGACTGGCTAACTATCCATCTGCTTCTCTGTCTGTTTGTCCATCTGCATCTGTGATGTTGACCATGCATACGCAACTGTGTAGCAGGTAGGTGATCATTCCGTTTCTATATATGTATTAACTTTCTTCTTTGCCACACAGGTCCTCATGACTCTCTGGCTGTCTGGCTAACTATCCATCTGCTTCTCTGTCTGAGTGTCCATCTGCATCTGTGATGTTGACCATGCATACGCAACTGTGTAGCAGGTAGGTGATCATTCCGTTTCTTTACATGTATTAACTTTCTTCTTTGCCACACAGGTCCTCATGACTCTCTGGCTGTCTGGCTAACTTTCCATCTGCTTCTCTGTCTGTGTCCATCTGCATCTGTGTGAGGCTGACAATTTGTTTGCAACTGTGTAGCAGGTAGGTGATCATTCAGTTTCAGTACCTGTATTAACTTTCTTTTTTACCACACAGGTCCTCATGACTCCCTGACTCCTATCCCTGAAGATGGATCCAGCCAAAAAGGGTATCTTCATCTGCATCTCTATCTGGAACTTTGGCTCTCTGGCTAAATATCCATCTGCTTCTGTCTGTGTGTCCATCTGCTTCTGTGATGTTGTCTATGCATACGCAACTGTGTAGCAGGTAGGTGATCGTTCAGTTTCTTTACATGTATTAACTTTCTTTTTTGCCACACAGGTCCTCATGACTCCCTGACTGCCTCTGTGATGTTGACTATGCATACGCAACTGTGTAGCAGGTAGGTGATTATTCAGTTTCTTTACATGTATTAACTTTCTTTTTTGCCACACAGGTCCTCAAGAATCTCTAGCTGTCTGGCTAACTGTCCATCTGCTTCTCTGTCTGTGTCCATCTGCATCTGTGTGAGGCTGACAATTTGTTTGCAACTGTGTAACAGGTAGGTGATTGTTCATTTTCCATACCTGTATTAACTTTCTTTTTTTGCCACACAGGTCTTCATGACTCCCTGACTCTTGCTGACTCGCTAACTATCCATCTGCTTCTTTGTCTGTGTCCATCTTCAACTTTGTGATGTTGACAATGTGTTTGCAACTGTGTAACAGGTAGGTGATCATACAGTTTCTTTACATGTATTAACTTTCTTTTATTGCCACACAGGTCCTCATGACTCCTTGACTCGTATCCCTGAAGATGGATCCAGCCAAAAAGGGTATCTTCATCTGCATCTCTATCTGGAACTTTGGCTCACTGGCTAACTATCCATCTGCTTCTCTGTCTGTGTCCATCTGCATCTGTTTGAGGCTGACAATTTGTTTGCAGCTGTGTAAGAGGTAGGTGATCGTTCATTTTCAATACCTGTATTAACTTTCTTTTATTGCCTCACAGGTCCTTATGACTCCCTGACTCTTGCTGACTGGCTAACTATCCATCTGCTTCTGTCTGTGTGTCCATCTGCATCTGTGATGTTGACTATGCATACGCAGCTGTGTAGCAGGTAGGTGATCTTTCTGTTTCAATACTTGTATTAACTTTCTTTTTTACCACACAGGTCTTCATGACTCCCTGACTGCAACTGTGATGTTGACTATGCATACGCAACTGTGTAGCAGGTAGGTGATCATTCCGTTTCTATACATGTATTACCTTTCTTCTTTGCCACACAGTTCCTCATGAATCTCTAGCTGTCTGGCTAACTGTCCATCTGTTTCTTTGTCTGTGTCCATCTGTATCTGTGTGAGGCTGACAATTTGTTTGCAGCTATGTAGCAGGTAGGTGATCATTCAGTTTCAGTACCTGTATTAACTTTTTTTTTTTTACCACACAGGTCCTCATGACTCCCTGACTGCAACTGTGATGTTGACTATGCATACGCAACTGTGTAGCAGGTAGGTGATCATACAGTTTCTTTACATGTATTAACTTTCTTTTATTGCCACACAGGTCCTCATGACTCCTTGACTCGTATCCCTGAAGATGGATCCAGCCAAAAAGGGTATCTTCATCTGCATCTCTATCTGGAACTTTGGCTCACTGGCTAACTATCCATCTGCTTCTCTGTCTGTGTCCATCTGCATCTGTTTGAGGCTGACAATTTGTTTGCAACTGTGTAACAGGTAGGTGATTGTTCATTTTCCATACCTGTATTAACTTTCTTTTTTTGCCACACAGGTCTTCATGACTCCCTGACTCTGGCTGACTGGCTAACTATCCATCTGCTTCTCTATCTGTGTGTCCATCTGCATCTGTGATGTTGACTATGCATACGCAACTGTGTAGCAGGTAGGTGATCGTTCAGTTTCTTTACATGTATTAACTTTCTTTTTTACCACACAGATCCTCATGACTCCCTGACTGCCTCTGTGATGTTGACTATGCATACGCAACTGTGTAGCAGGTAGGTGATCGTTCAGTTTCTATACATGTATTAACTTTCTTCTTTGCCAAACAGGTCCTCATAAATCTCTAGCTGTCTGGCTAACTATCCATCTGCTTCTTTGTCTGTGTCCATCTTCAACTTTGTGATGTTGACAATGTGTTTGCAACTGTGTAACAGGTAGGTGATCATACAGTTTCTTTACATGTATTAACTTTCTTTTATTGCCACACAGGTCCTCATGAATCTCTAGCTGTCTTGCCATCTTTCCATCTGTTTCTTTATCTGTGTCCATCTGCATCTGTGTGAGGCTGACAAGTTGTTTGCGACTGTGTAGCAGGTAGGTGATCCTTCAGTTTCAGTACCTGTATTAACTTTTTTTTTTTTTTTACCACACAGGTCCTCATGACTCCCTGACTGCAACTGTGATGTTGACTATGCATACGCAACTGTGTAGCAGGTAGGTGATCATTCAGTTTCAGTACCTGTATTAACTTTCTTTTTTACCACACAGGTCCTCATGACTCCCTGACTCCTATCCCTGAAGATGGATCCAGCCAAAAAGGGTATCTTCATCTGCATCTCTATCTGGAACTTTGGCTCTCTGGCTAAATATCCATCTGCTTCTGTCTGTGTGTCCTTTTGCATCTGTGTGAGGCTGACAATGTGTTTGCAACTGTGTAGCAGGTAGGTGATCGTTCAGTTTCAATACCTGTATTAACTTTTTTTTACCACACAGGTCCTCATGACTCCCTGACTCTTGCTGACATGCTAACTATCCATCTGCTTCTCTATCTGTGTGTCCATCTGCATCTGTGATGTTGACTATGCATACGCAACTGTGTAGCAGGTAGGTGATCGTTCAGTTTCTATACATGTATTAACTTTCTTCTTTGCCAAACAGGTCCTCATGACTCTCTGGCTGTTTGGCTAACTATCCATCTGCTTCTCTATCTGTGTGTCCATCTGCATCTGTGATGTTGTCTATGCATACGCAACTGTGTAGCAGGTAGGTGGTCATTCAGTTTCTAAACATGTATTAACTTTCTTTTATTGCCACACAGGTCCTCATGACTCCCTGTCTCTGGCTGACTGGCTAACTATCCATCTGCTTCTCTGTCTGTGTGTCCATCTTCATCTGTGATGTTGACTATGCATACGCAACTGTGTAGCAGGTAGGTGATCAATCCGTTTCTATACATGTATTACCTTTCTTTTTTTTGCCACATAGGTCCTCATGACTCTCTGGCTGTCTGGCTAACTATCCATCTGCTTCTCTGTCTGTGTGTCAATCTTCAACTTTGTGAGGCTGACAATTTGTTTGCAACTGTGTAACAGGTAGGTGGTCATTCAGTTTCTATACATGTATTAACTTTCTTTTATTGCCACACAGGTCCTCATGACTCCCTGACTCCTATCCCTGAAGATGGATCCAGCCAAAAAGGGTATCTTCATCTGCATCTCCATCTGGAACTTTGGCTCACTGGCTAACTATCCATCTGCTTCTGTCTGTGTCCATCTGCATCTGTTTGAGGCTGACAATTTGTTTGCAACTGTGTAGCAGGTAGGTGATCGTTCAGTTTCTATACATGTATTAACTTTCTTTTATTGCCACACAGGTCCTCATGACTCCCTGACTCTGGCTGACTGGTTAACTATCCATCTGCTTCTTTGTCTGTGTGTCCATCTTCAACTTTGTGATGTTGACAGTGTGTTTGCAACTGTGTAACAGGCTGGTGATCATTCAGTTTCAATACCTGTATTAACTTTCTTTTTTGCCACACAGGTCCTCATGACTCCCTGACTCTGACTGACTGGCTAACTATCAATTTACTCCTCTCTGTGTGTGTCCATCTGCATCTGTGATGTTGTCTATGCATACGCAACTGTGTAGCAGGTAGGTGATCATACAGTTTCTATACATGTATTAACTTTCTTTTATTGCCACACAGGTCTTCATGAATCTCTAGCTGTCTTGCCATCTTTCCATCTGTTTCTTTGTCTGTGTCCATCTGCATCTGTGTGAGGCTGACAATTTGTTTGCGACTGTGTAGCAGGTAGGTGATCCTTCAGTTTCAGTACCTGTATTAACTTTTTTTTTTTTTTTTACCACACAGGTCCTCATGACTCCCTGACTGCAACTGTGATGTTGACTATGCATACGCAACTGTGTAGCAGGTAGGTGATCGTTCAGTTTCTATACATGTATTAACTTTCTTCTTTGCCAAACAGGTCCTCATGAATCTCTAGCTGTCTTGCCATCTTTCCATCTGTTTCTTTGTCTGTGTCCATCTGCATCTGTGTGAGGCTGACAATTTGTTTGCGACTGTGTAGCAGGTAGGTGATCCTTCAGTTTCAGTACCTGTATTAACTTTTTTTTTTTTTTTTTACCACACAGGTCCTCATGACTCCCTGACTGCAACTGTGATGTTGACTCTGCATACGCAACTGTGTAGCAGGTAGGTGATCATTCAGTTTCAGTACCTGTATTAACTTTCTTTTTTACCACACAGGTCCTCATGACTCCCTGACTGCAACTGTGATGTTGACTATGCATATGCAACTGTGTAGCAGGTAGGTGATCATTCAGTTTCAGTACCTGTATTAACTTTCTTTTTTACCACACAGGTCCTCATGACTCCCTGACTCCTATCCCTGAAGATGGATCCAGCCAAAAAGGGTATCTTCATCTGCATCTCTATCTGGAACTTTGGCTCTCTGGCTAAATATCCATCTGCTTCTGTCTGTGTGTCCATTTGCATCTGTGTGAGGCTGACAATGTGTTTGCAACTGTGTAGCAGGTAGGTGATCGTTCAGTTTCAATACCTGTATTAACTTTCTTTTTTACCACACAGGTCCTCATGACTCCCTGACTCTTGCTGACTGGCTAACTATCCATCTGCTTCTCTATCTGTGTGTCCATCTGCATCTGTGATGTTGTCTATGCATACGCAACTGTGTAGCAGGTAGGTGATCGTTCAGTTTCTTTACATGTATTAACTTTCTTTTTTGCCACACAGGTCCTCATGACTCCCTGACTGCCTCTGTGATGTTGACTATGCATACGCAACTGTGTAGCAGGTAGGTGATTATTCAGTTTCTTTACATGTATTAACTTTCTTTTTTGCCACACAGGTCCTCAAGAATCTCTAGCTGTCTGGCTAACTGTCCATCTGCTTCTCTGTCTGTGTCCATCTGCATCTGTGTGAGGCTGACAATTTGTTTGCAACTGTGTAACAGGTAGGTGATTGTTCATTTTCCATACCTGTATTAACTTTCTTTTTTTGCCACACAGGTCTTCATGACTCCCTGACTCTTGCTGACTCGCTAACTATCCATCTGCTTCTTTGTCTGTGTCCATCTTCAACTTTGTGATGTTGACAATGTGTTTGCAACTGTGTAACAGGTAGGTGATCATACAGTTTCTTTACATGTATTAACTTTCTTTTTTACCACTCAGGTCTTTATGACTCCCTGACTCTTGCTGACTCGCTAACTATCCATCTGCTTCTTTGTCTGTGTCCATCTTCAACTTTGTGATGTTGACAATGTGTTTGCAACTGTGTAACAGGTAGGTGATCATACAGTTTCTTTACATGTATTAACTTTCTTTTATTGCCACACAGGTCCTCATGACTCCTTGACTCGTATCCCTGAAGATGGATCCAGCCAAAAAGGGTATCTTCATCTGCATCTCTATCTGGAACTTTGGCTCACTGGCTAACTATCCATCTGCTTCTCTGTCTGTGTCCATCTGCATCTGTTTGAGGCTGACAATTTGTTTGCAGCTGTGTAAGAGGTAGGTGATCGTTCATTTTCAATACCTGTATTAACTTTCTTTTATTGCCTCACAGGTCCTTATGACTCCCTGACTCTTGCTGACTGGCTAACTATCCATCTGCTTCTGTCTGTGTGTCCATCTGCATCTGTGATGTTGACTATGCATACGCAGCTGTGTAGCAGGTAGGTGATCATTCCGTTTCTATACATGTATTACCTTTCTTCTTTGCCACACAGTTCCTCATGAATCTCTAGCTGTCTGGCTAACTGTCCATCTGTTTCTTTGTCTGTGTCCATCTGTATCTGTGTGAGGCTGACAATTTGTTTGCAGCTATGTAGCAGGTAGGTGATCATTCAGTTTCAGTACCTGTATTAACTTTTTTTTTTTTACCACACAGGTCCTCATGACTCCCTGACTGCAACTGTGATGTTGACTATGCATACGCAACTGTGTAGCAGGTAGGTGATCATACAGTTTCTTTACATGTATTAACTTTCTTTTATTGCCACACAGGTCCTCATGACTCCTTGACTCGTATCCCTGAAGATGGATCCAGCCAAAAAGGGTATCTTCATCTGCATCTCTATCTGGAACTTTGGCTCACTGGCTAACTATCCATCTGCTTCTCTGTCTGTGTCCATCTGCATCTGTGTGAGGCTGACAATTTGTTTGCAACTGTGTAACAGGTAGGTGATTGTTCATTTTCCATACCTGTATTAACTTTCTTTTTTTGCCACACAGGTCTTCATGACTCCCTGACTCTGGCTGACTGGCTAACTATCCATCTGCTTCTCTATCTGTGTGTCCATCTGCATCTGTGATGTTGACTATGCATACGCAACTGTGTAGCAGGTAGGTGATCGTTCAGTTTCTTTACATGTATTAACTTTCTTTTTTACCACACAGATCCTCATGACTCCCTGACTGCCTCTGTGATGTTGACTATGCATACGCAACTGTGTAGCAGGTAGGTGATCGTTCAGTTTCTATACATGTATTAACTTTCTTCTTTGCCAAACAGGTCCTCATAAATCTCTAGCTGTCTGGCTAACTATCCATCTGCTTCTTTGTCTTTGTCCATCTTCAACTTTGTGATGTTGACAATGTGTTTGCAACTGTGTAACAGGTAGGTGATCATACAGTTTCTTTACATGTATTAACTTTCTTTTATTGCCACACAGGTCCTCATGAATCTCTAGCTGTCTTGCCATCTTTCCATCTGTTTCTTTATCTGTGTCCATCTGCATCTGTGTGAGGCTGACAATTTGTTTGCGACTGTGTAGCAGGTAGGTGATCCTTCAGTTTCAGTACCTGTATTAACTTTTTTTTTTTTTACCACACAGGTCCTCATGACTCCCTGACTGCAACTGTGATGTTGACTATGCATACGCAACTGTGTAGCAGGTAGGTGATCATTCAGTTTCAGTACCTGTATTAACTTTCTTTTTTACCACACAGGTCCTCATGACTCCCTGACTCCTATCCCTGAAGATGGATCCAGCCAAAAAGGGTATCTTCATCTGCATCTCTATCTGGAACTTTGGCTCTCTGGCTAAATATCCATCTGCTTCTGTCTGTGTGTCCTTTTGCATCTGTGTGAGGCTGACAATGTGTTTGCAACTGTGTAGCAGGTAGGTGATCGTTCAGTTTCAATACCTGTATTAACTTTTTTTTACCACACAGGTCCTCATGACTCCCTGACTCTTGCTGACATGCTAACTATCCATCTGCTTCTCTATCTGTGTGTCCATCTGCATCTGTGATGTTGACTATGCATACGCAACTGTGTAGCAGGTAGGTGATCGTTCAGTTTCTATACATGTATTAACTTTCTTCTTTGCCAAACAGGTCCTCATGACTCTCTGGCTGTTTGGCTAACTATCCATCTGCTTCTCTATCTGTGTGTCCATCTGCATCTGTGATGTTGTCTATGCTTACGCAACTGTGTAGCAGGTAGGTGGTCATTCAGTTTCTAAACATGTATTAACTTTCTTTTATTGCCACACAGGTCCTCATGACTCCCTGTCTCTGGCTGACTGGCTAACTATCCATCTGCTTCTCTGTCTGTGTGTCCATCTTCATCTGTGATGTTGACTATGCATACGCAACTGTGTAGCAGGTAGGTGATCAATCCGTTTCTATACATGTATTACCTTTCTTTTTTTTGCCACATAGGTCCTCATGACTCTCTGGCTGTCTGGCTAACTATCCATCTGCTTCTCTGTCTGTGTGTCAATCTTCAACTTTGTGAGGCTGACAATTTGTTTGCAACTGTGTAACAGGTAGGTGGTCATTCAGTTTCTATACATGTATTAACTTTCTTTTATTGCCACACAGGTCCTCATGACTCCCTGACTCCTATCCCTGAAGATGGATCCAGCCAAAAAGGGTATCTTCATCTGCATCTCCATCTGGAACTTTGGCTCACTGGCTAACTATCCATCTGCTTCTGTCTGTGTCCATCTGCATCTGTTTGAGGCTGACAATTTGTTTGCAACTGTGTAGCAGGTAGGTGATCGTTCAGTTTCTATACATGTATTAACTTTCTTTTATTGCCACACAGGTCCTCATGACTCCCTGACTCTGGCTGACTGGTTAACTATCCATCTGCTTCTTTGTCTGTGTGTCCATCTTCAACTTTGTGATGTTGACAGTGTGTTTGCAACTGTGTAACAGGCTGGTGATCATTCAGTTTCAATACCTGTATTAACTTTCTTTTTTGCCACACAGGTCCTCATGACTCCCTGACTCTGACTGACTGGCTAACTATCAATTTACTCCTCTCTGTGTGTGTCCATCTGCATCTGTGATGTTGTCTATGCATACGCAACTGTGTAGCAGGTAGGTGATCATACAGTTTCTATACATGTATTAACTTTCTTTTATTGCCACACAGGTCTTCATGAATCTCTAGCTGTCTTGCCATCTTTCCATCTGTTTCTTTGTCTGTGTCCATCTGCATCTGTGTGAGGCTGACAATTTGTTTGCGACTGTGTAGCAGGTAGGTGATCCTTCAGTTTCAGTACCTGTATTAACTTTTTTTTTTTTTTTACCACACAGGTCCTCATGACTCCCTGACTGCAACTGTGATGTTGACTCTGCATACGCAACTGTGTAGCAGGTAGGTGATCATTCAGTTTCAGTACCTGTATTAACTTTCTTTTTTACCACACAGGTCCTCATGACTCCCTGACTGCAACTGTGATGTTGACTATGCATATGCAACTGTGTAGCAGGTAGGTGATCATTCAGTTTCAGTACCTGTATTAACTTTCTTTTTTACCACACAGGTCCTCATGACTCCCTGACTCCTATCCCTGAAGATGGATCCAGCCAAAAAGGGTATCTTCATCTGCATCTCTATCTGGAACTTTGGCTCTCTGGCTAAATATCCATCTGCTTCTGTCTGTGTGTCCATTTGCATCTGTGTGAGGCTGACAATGTGTTTGCAACTGTGTAGCAGGTAGGTGATCGTTCAGTTTCAATACCTGTATTAACTTTTTTTTACCACACAGGTCCTCATGACTCCCTGACTCTTGCTGACTGGCTAACTATCCATCTGCTTCTCTATCTGTGTGTCCATCTGCATCTGTGATGTTGACTATGCATACGCAACTGTGTAGCAGGTAGGTGATCATTCAGTTTCTTTACATGTATTAACTTTCTTTTTTGCCACACAGGTCCTCAAGAATCTCTAGCTGTCTGGCTAACTGTCCATCTGCTTCTCTGTCTGTGTCCATCTGCATCTGTGTGAGGCTGACAATGTGTTTGCAACTGTGTAACAGGTAGGTGATTGTTCATTTTCCATACCTGTATTAACTTTCTTTTATTGCCACACAGGTCCTTATGACTCCCTGACTCTGGCTGACTGGCTAACTATCCATCTGCTTCTCTATCTGTGTGTCCATCTGCATCTGTGATGTTGACTATGCATACGCAACTGTGTAGCAGGTAGGTGATCGTTCAGTTTCTTTACATGTATTAACTTTCTTTTTTGCCACACAGGTCCTCATGACTCCCTGACTGCCTCTGTGATGTTGACTATGCATACGCAACTGTGTAGCAGGTAGGTGATTATTCAGTTTCTTTACATGTATTAACTTTCTTTTTTGCCACACAGGTCCTCAAGAATCTCTAGCTGTCTGGCTAACTGTCCATCTGCTTCTTTGTCTGTGTCCATCTGCATCTGTGTGAGGCTGACAATTTGTTTGCAACTGTGTAACAGGTAGGTGATTGTTCATTTTCCATACCTGTATTAACTTTCTTTTTTTGCCACACAGGTCTTCATGACTCCCTGACTCTGGCTGACTGGCTAACTATCCATCTGCTTCTCTATCTGTGTGTCCATCTTCAACTTTGTGATGTTGACAATGTGTTTGCAACTGTGTAACAGGTAGGTGATCGTTCATTTTCAATACCTGTATTAACTTTTTTTTTGCCACACAGGTCTTCATGACTCCCTGACTCTTGCTGACTCGCTAACTATCCATCTGCTTCTTTGTCTGTGTCTATCTTCAACTTTGTAATGTTGACAATGTGTTTGCAACTGTGTAACTGGTAGGTGATCATACAGTTTCTTTACATGTATTAACTTTCTTTTATTGCCACACAGGTCCTCATGACTCCCTGACTCGTATCCCTGAAGATGGATCCAGCCAAAAAGGGTATCTTCATCTGCATCTCTATCTGGAACTTTGGCTCTCTGGCTAAATATCCATCTGCTTCTGTCTGTGTGTCCATCTGCATCTGTGATGTTGACTATGCATACGCAACTGTGTAGCAGGTAGGTGATCGTTCAGTTTCTTTACATGTATTAACTTTCTTTTTTGCCACACAGGTCCTCATGACTCCCTGACTGCCTCTCTGATGTTGACTATGCATACGCAACTGTGTAGCAGGTAGGTGATTATTCAGTTTCTTTACATGTATTAACTTTCTTTTTTGCCACACAGGTCCTCAAGAATCTCTAGCTGTCTGGCTAACTGTCCATCTGCTTCTTTGTCTGTGTCCATCTGCATCTGTGTGAGGCTGACAATTTGTTTGCAACTGTGTAACAGGTAGGTGATTGTTCATTTTCCATACCTGTATTAACTTTCTTTTTTTGCCACACAGGTCTTCATGACTCCCTGACTCTGGCTGACTGGCTAACTATCCATCTGCTTCTCTATCTGTGTGTCCATCTGCCTCTGTGATGTTGACTATGCATACGCAACTGTGTAGCAGGTAGGTGATCGTTCAGTTTCTATACATGTATTAACTTTCTTCTTTGCCAAACAGGTCCTCATAAATCTCTAGCTGTCTGGCTAACTATCCATCTGCTTCTTTGTCTGTGTCCATCTTCAACTTTGTGATGTTGACAATGTGTTTGCAACTGTGTAACAGGTAGGTGATCATACAGTTTCTTTACATGTATTAACTTTCTTTTATTGCCACACAGGTCCTCATGACTCCCTGACTCCTATCCCTGAAGATGGATCCAGCCAAAAAGGGTATCTTCATCTGCATCTCTATCTGGAACTTTGGCTCTCTGGCTAAATATCCATCTGCTTCTGTCTGTGTGTCCATTTGCATCTGTGTGAGGCTGATTATTTGTTTACAGCTGTGTAAGAGGTAGGTGATCGTTCATTTTCAATACCTGTATTAACTTTCTTTTATTGCCACACAGGTCCTTATGACTCCCTGACTCTTGCTGACTGGCTAACTATCCATCTGCTTCTGTCTGTTTGTCCATCTGCATCTGTGATGTTGACTATGCATACGCAACTGTGTAGCAGGTCGGTGATCATACAGTTTCTATACATGTATTAACTTTCTTTTATTGCCACACAGGTCCTCATGAATCTCTAGCTGTCTTGCCATCTTTCCATCTGTTTCTTTGTCTGTGTCCATCTGCATCTGTGTGAGGCTGACAATTTGTTTGCGACTGTGTAGCAGGTAGGTGATTGTTCATTTTCCATACCTGTATTAACTTTCTTTTATTGCCACACAGGTCCTTATGACTCCCTGACTCTTGCTGACTGGCTAACTATCCATCTGCTTCTCTATCTGTGTGTCCATCTGCATCTGTGATGTTGACTATGCATACGCAACTGTGTAGCAGGTAGGTGATCGTTCAGTTTCTTTACATGTATTACCTTTCTTTTTTGCCACACAGGTCCTCATGACTCCCTGACTGCCTCTGTGATGTTGACTATGCATACGCAACTGTGTAGCAGGTAGGTGATCATTCCGTTTCTATACATGTATTAACTTTCTTTTTTGCCACACAGGTCCTTATGAATCTCTAGCTCTCTGGCTAACTGTCCATCTGCTTTTTTGTCTGCGTCCATCTGCATCTGTTTGAGGCTGACAATTTGTATGCAACTGTGTAGCAGGTAGGTGATCATTCAGTTTCAATACCTGTATTAACTTTCTTTTTTCCCCCACACAGGTCCCCACTGGACTCCCTGACTCTGACTGACTGGCTAACTATCAATTTACTTCTCTGTCTGTGTGTCCATCTGCATCTGTGTGAGGCTGATAATTTGTTTGCGACTGTGTAGCAGGTAGGTGATCGTTCGTTTTCAATACCTGTATTAACTTTCTTTTATTGCCTCACAGATCTTCATGACTCCCTGACTCTTGCTGACTGGCTAACTTTCCATCTGCTTCTCTGTCTGTGTGTCCATCTGCATCTGTGATGTTGTCTTTGCATACGCAACTTTGTAGCAGGTAGGTGATCTTTCTGTTTCAATACCTGTATTAACTTTCTTTTTTACCACACAGGTCTTCATGACTCCCTGACTCTTGCTGACTGGCTAACTATCCATCTGCTTCTCTATCTGTGTGTCCATCTTCAACTTTGTGATGTTGACAATGTGTTTGCAACTGTGTAACAGGTAGGTGATCGTTCATTTTCAATACCTGTATTAAATTTTTTATTGCCACACAGGTCCTCATTACTCCCTGACTCTGGCTGACTGGCTAACTATCCATCTGCTTCTCTGTCTGTTTGTCCATCTGCATCTGTGATGTTGACCATGCATACGCAACTGTGTAGCAGGTAGGTGATCATTCCGTTTCTATATATGTATTAACTTTCTTCTTTGCCACACAGGTCCTCATGACTCTCTGGCTGTCTGGCTAACTTTCCATCTGCTTCTCTGTCTGTGTCCATCTGCATCTGTGTGAGGCTGACAATTTGTTTGCAACTGTGTAGCAGGTAGGTGATCATTCAGTTTCAGTACCTGTATTAACTTTCTTTTTTACCACACAGGTCCTCATGACTCCCTGACTCCTATCCCTGAAGATGGATCCAGCCAAAAAGGGTATCTTCATCTGCATCTCTATCTGGAACTTTGGCTCTCTGGCTAAATATCCATCTGCTTCTGTCTGTGTGTCCATCTGCATCTGTGATGTTGTCTATGCATACGCAACTGTGTAGCAGGTAGGTGATCGTTCAGTTTCTTTACATGTATTAACTTTCTTTTTTGCCATACAGGTCCTCATGACTCCCTGACTGCCTCTGTGATGTTGACTATGCATACGCAACTGTGTAGCAGGTAGGTGATTATTCAGTTTCTTTACATGTATTAACTTTCTTTTTTGCCACACAGGTCCTCAAGAATCTCTAGCTGTCTGGCTAACTGTCCATCTGCTTCTCTGTCTGTGTCCATCTGCATCTGTGTGAGGCTGACAATTTGTTTGCAACTGTGTAACAGGTAGGTGATTGTTCATTTTCCATACCTGTATTAACTTTCTTTTTTTGCCACACAGGTCTTCATGACTCCCTGACTCTTGCTGACTCGCTAACTATCCATCTGCTTCTTTGTCTGTGTCCATCTTCAACTTTGTGATGTTGACAATGTGTTTGCAACTGTGTAACAGGTAGGTGATCATACAGTTTCTTTACATGTATTAACTTTCTTTTTTACCACGCAGGTCTTTATGACTCCCTGACTCTTGCTGACTCGCTAACTATCCATCTGCTTCTTTGTCTGTGTCCATCTTCAACTTTGTGATGTTGACAATGTGTTTGCAACTGTGTAACAGGTAGGTGATCATACAGTTTCTTTACATGTATTAACTTTCTTTTATTGCCACACAGGTCCTCATGACTCCTTGACTCGTATCCCTGAAGATGGATCCAGCCAAAAAGGGTATCTTCATCTGCATCTCTATCTGGAACTTTGGCTCACTGGCTAACTATCCATCTGCTTCTCTGTCTGTGTCCATCTGCATCTGTTTGAGGCTGACAATTTGTTTGCAGCTGTGTAAGAGGTAGGTGATCGTTCATTTTCAATACCTGTATTAACTTTCTTTTATTGCCTCACAGGTCCTTATGACTCCCTGACTCTTGCTGACTGGCTAACTATCCATCTGCTTCTGTCTGTGTGTCCATCTGCATCTGTGATGTTGACTATGCATACGCAGCTGTGTAGCAGGTAGGTGATCATTCCGTTTCTATACATGTATTACCTTTCTTCTTTGCCACACAGTTCCTCATGAATCTCTAGCTGTCTGGCTAACTGTCCATCTGTTTCTTTGTCTGTGTCCATCTGTATCTGTGTGAGGCTGACAATTTGTTTGCAGCTATGTAGCAGGTAGGTGATCATTCAGTTTCAGTACCTGTATTAACTTTTTTTTTTTTTTACCACACAGGTCCTCATGACTCCCTGACTGCAACTGTGATGTTGACTATGCATACGCAACTGTGTAGCAGGTAGGTGATCATACAGTTTCTTTACATGTATTAACTTTCTTTTATTGCCACACAGGTCCTCATGACTCCTTGACTCGTATCCCTGAAGATGGATCCAGCCAAAAAGGGTATCTTCATCTGCATCTCTATCTGGAACTTTGGCTCACTGGCTAACTATCCATCTGCTTCTCTGTCTGTGTCCATCTGCATCTGTGTGAGGCTGACAATTTGTTTGCAACTGTGTAACAGGTAGGTGATTGTTCATTTTCCATACCTGTATTAACTTTCTTTTTTTGCCACACAGGTCTTCATGACTCCCTGACTCTGGCTGACTGGCTAACTATCCATCTGCTTCTCTATCTGTGTGTCCATCTGCATCTGTGATGTTGACTATGCATACGCAACTGTGTAGCAGGTAGGTGATCGTTCAGTTTCTTTACATGTATTAACTTTCTTTTTTACCACACAGATCCTCATGAATCTCTAGCTGTCTTGCCATCTTTCCATCTGTTTCTTTATCTGTGTCCATCTGCATCTGTGTGAGGCTGACAATTTGTTTGCGACTGTGTAGCAGGTAGGTGATCCTTCAGTTTCAGTACCTGTATTAACTTTTTTTTTTTTTTACCACACAGGTCCTCATGACTCCCTGACTGCAACTGTGATGTTGACTATGCATACGCAACTGTGTAGCAGGTAGGTGATCATTCAGTTTCAGTACCTGTATTAACTTTCTTTTTTACCACACAGGTCCTCATGACTCCCTGACTCCTATCCCTGAAGATGGATCCAGCCAAAAAGGGTATCTTCATCTGCATCTCTATCTGGAACTTTGGCTCTCTGGCTAAATATCCATCTGCTTCTGTCTGTGTGTCCTTTTGCATCTGTGTGAGGCTGACAATGTGTTTGCAACTGTGTAGCAGGTAGGTGATCGTTCAGTTTCAATACCTGTATTAACTTTTTTTTACCACACAGGTCCTCATGACTCCCTGACTCTTGCTGACATGCTAACTATCCATCTGCTTCTCTATCTGTGTGTCCATCTGCATCTGTGATGTTGACTATGCATACGCAACTGTGTAGCAGGTAGGTGATCGTTCAGTTTCTATACATGTATTAACTTTCTTCTTTGCCAAACAGGTCCTCATGACTCTCTGGCTGACTGGCTAACTATCCATCTGCTTCTCTGTCTGTGTGTCCATCTTCATCTGTGATGTTGACTATGCATACGCAACTGTGTAGCAGGTAGGTGATCAATCCGTTTCTATACATGTATTACCTTTCTTTTTTTTGCCACATAGGTCCTCATGACTCTCTGGCTGTCTGGCTAACTATCCATCTGCTTCTCTGTCTGTGTGTCAATCTTCAACTTTGTGAGGCTGACAATTTGTTTGCAACTGTGTAACAGGTAGGTGGTCATTCAGTTTCTATACATGTATTAACTTTCTTTTATTGCCACACAGGTCCTCATGACTCCCTGACTCCTATCCCTGAAGATGGATCCAGCCAAAAAGGGTATCTTCATCTGCATCTCCATCTGGAACTTTGGCTCACTGGCTAACTATCCATCTGCTTCTGTCTGTGTCCATCTGCATCTGTTTGAGGCTGACAATTTGTTTGCAACTGTGTAGCAGGTAGGTGATCGTTCAGTTTCTATACATGTATTAACTTTCTTTTATTGCCACACAGGTCCTCATGACTCCCTGACTCTGGCTGACTGGTTAACTATCCATCTGCTTCTTTGTCTTTGTGTCCATCTTCAACTTTGTGATGTTGACAGTGTGTTTGCAACTGTGTAACAGGCTGGTGATCATTCAGTTTCAATACCTGTATTAACTTTCTTTTTTGCCACACAGGTCCTCATGACTCCCTGACTCTGACTGACTGGCTAACTATCAATTTACTCCTCTCTGTGTGTGTCCATCTGCATCTGTGATGTTGTCTATGCATACGCAACTGTGTAGCAGGTAGGTGATCATACAGTTTCTATACATGTATTAACTTTCTTTTATTGCCACACAGGTCTTCATGAATCTCTAGCTGTCTTGCCATCTTTCCATCTGTTTCTTTGTCTGTGTCCATCTGCATCTGTGTGAGGCTGACAATTTGTTTGCGACTGTGTAGCAGGTAGGTGATCCTTCAGTTTCAGTACCTGTATTAACTTTTTTTTTTTTTTTACCACACAGGTCCTCATGACTCCCTGACTGCAACTGTGATGTTGACTATGCATACGCAACTGTGTAGCAGGTAGGTGATCATACAGTTTCTATACATGTATTAACTTTCTTTTATTGCCACACAGGTCCTCATGAATCTCTAGCTGTCTTGCCATCTGTTTCTTTGTCTGTGTCCATCTGCATCTGTGTGAGGCTGACAATTTGTTTGCGACTGTGTAGCAGGTAGGTGATCCTTCAGTTTCAGTACCTGTATTAACTTTTTTTTTTTTTTTACCACACAGGTCCTCATGACTCCCTGACTGCAACTGTGATGTTGACTCTGCATACGCAACTGTGTAGCAGGTAGGTGATCATTCAGTTTCAGTACCTGTATTAACTTTCTTTTTTACCACACAGGTCCTCATGACTCCCTGACTGCAACTGTGATGTTGACTCTGCATATGCAACTGTGTAGCAGGTAGGTGATCATTCAGTTTCAGTACCTGTATTAACTTTCTTTTTTACCACACAGGTCCTCATGACTCCCTGACTCCTATCCCTGAAGATGGATCCAGCCAAAAAGGGTATCTTCATCTGCATCTCTATCTGGAACTTTGGCTCACTGGCTAACTATCCATCTGCTTCTCTGTCTGTGTCCATCTGCATCTGTGTGAGGCTGACAATTTGTTTGCAACTGTGTAACAGGTAGGTGATTGTTCATTTTCCATACCTGTATTAACTTTCTTTTTTTGCCACACAGGTCTTCATGACTCCCTGACTCTGGCTGACTGGCTAACTATCCATCTGCTTCTCTATCTGTGTGTCCATCTGCATCTGTGATGTTGACTATGCATACGCAACTGTGTAGCAGGTAGGTGATCGTTCAGTTTCTTTACATGTATTAACTTTCTTTTTTACCACACAGATCCTCATGACTCCCTGACTGCCTCTGTGATGTTGACTATGCATACGCAACTGTGTAGCAGGTAGGTGATCGTTCAGTTTCTATACATGTATTAACTTTCTTCTTTGCCAAACAGGTCCTCATAAATCTCTAGCTGTCTGGCTAACTATCCATCTGCTTCTTTGTCTGTGTCCATCTTCAACTTTGTGATGTTGACAATGT
Organism: Salminus brasiliensis; assembly: GCF_030463535.1. Lineage (NCBI taxonomy): Eukaryota > Metazoa > Chordata > Actinopteri > Characiformes > Bryconidae > Salminus > Salminus brasiliensis. The sequence continues at coordinate 11,158,251 of NC_132901.1, forward strand.
GTTTGCAACTGTGTAACAGGTAGGTGATCATACAGTTTCTTTACATGTATTAACTTTCTTTTATTGCCACACAGGTCCTCATGAATCTCTAGCTGTCTTGCCATCTTTCCATCTGTTTCTTTATCTGTGTCCATCTGCATCTGTGTGAGGCTGACAATTTGTTTGCGACTGTGTAGCAGGTAGGTGATCCTTCAGTTTCAGTACCTGTATTAACTTTTTTTTTTTTTTTACCACACAGGTCCTCATGACTCCCTGACTGCAACTGTGATGTTGACTATGCATACGCAACTGTGTAGCAGGTAGGTGATCATTCAGTTTCAGTACCTGTATTAACTTTCTTTTTTACCACACAGGTCCTCATGACTCCCTGACTCCTATCCCTGAAGATGGATCCAGCCAAAAAGGGTATCTTCATCTGCATCTCTATCTGGAACTTTGGCTCTCTGGCTAAATATCCATCTGCTTCTGTCTGTGTGTCCTTTTGCATCTGTGTGAGGCTGACAATGTGTTTGCAACTGTGTAGCAGGTAGGTGATCGTTCAGTTTCAATACCTGTATTAACTTTTTTTTACCACACAGGTCCTCATGACTCCCTGACTCTTGCTGACATGCTAACTATCCATCTGCTTCTCTATCTGTGTGTCCATCTGCATCTGTGATGTTGACTATGCATACGCAACTGTGTAGCAGGTAGGTGATCGTTCAGTTTCTATACATGTATTAACTTTCTTCTTTGCCAAACAGGTCCTCATGACTCTCTGGCTGTTTGGCTAACTATCCATCTGCTTCTCTATCTGTGTGTCCATCTGCATCTGTGATGTTGTCTATGCTTACGCAACTGTGTAGCAGGTAGGTGGTCATTCAGTTTCTAAACATGTATTAACTTTCTTTTATTGCCACACAGGTCCTCATGACTCCCTGTCTCTGGCTGACTGGCTAACTATCCATCTGCTTCTCTGTCTGTGTGTCCATCTTCATCTGTGATGTTGACTATGCATACGCAACTGTGTAGCAGGTAGGTGATCAATCCGTTTCTATACATGTATTACCTTTCTTTTTTTTGCCACATAGGTCCTCATGACTCTCTGGCTGTCTGGCTAACTATCCATCTGCTTCTCTGTCTGTGTGTCAATCTTCAACTTTGTGAGGCTGACAATTTGTTTGCAACTGTGTAACAGGTAGGTGGTCATTCAGTTTCTATACATGTATTAACTTTCTTTTATTGCCACACAGGTCCTCATGACTCCCTGACTCCTATCCCTGAAGATGGATCCAGCCAAAAAGGGTATCTTCATCTGCATCTCCATCTGGAACTTTGGCTCACTGGCTAACTATCCATCTGCTTCTGTCTGTGTCCATCTGCATCTGTTTGAGGCTGACAATTTGTTTGCAACTGTGTAGCAGGTAGGTGATCGTTCAGTTTCTATACATGTATTAACTTTCTTTTATTGCCACACAGGTCCTCATGACTCCCTGACTCTGGCTGACTGGTTAACTATCCATCTGCTTCTTTGTCTTTGTGTCCATCTTCAACTTTGTGATGTTGACAGTGTGTTTGCAACTGTGTAACAGGCTGGTGATCATTCAGTTTCAATACCTGTATTAACTTTCTTTTTTGCCACACAGGTCCTCATGACTCCCTGACTCTGACTGACTGGCTAACTATCAATTTACTCCTCTCTGTGTGTGTCCATCTGCATCTGTGATGTTGTCTATGCATACGCAACTGTGTAGCAGGTAGGTGATCATACAGTTTCTATACATGTATTAACTTTCTTTTATTGCCACACAGGTCTTCATGAATCTCTAGCTGTCTTGCCATCTTTCCATCTGTTTCTTTGTCTGTGTCCATCTGCATCTGTGTGAGGCTGACAATTTGTTTGCGACTGTGTAGCAGGTAGGTGATCCTTCAGTTTCAGTACCTGTATTAACTTTTTTTTTTTTTTTACCACACAGGTCCTCATGACTCCCTGACTGCAACTGTGATGTTGACTATGCATACGCAACTGTGTAGCAGGTAGGTGATCATACAGTTTCTATACATGTATTAACTTTCTTTTATTGCCACACAGGTCCTCATGAATCTCTAGCTGTCTTGCCATCTTTCCATCTGTTTCTTTGTCTGTGTCCATCTGCATCTGTGTGAGGCTGACAATTTGTTTGCGACTGTGTAGCAGGTAGGTGATCCTTCAGTTTCAGTACCTGTATTAACTTTTTTTTTTTTTTTACCACACAGGTCCTCATGACTCCCTGACTGCAACTGTGATGTTGACTCTGCATACGCAACTGTGTAGCAGGTAGGTGATCATTCAGTTTCAGTACCTGTATTAACTTTCTTTTTTACCACACAGGTCCTCATGACTCCCTGACTGCAACTGTGATGTTGACTATGCATATGCAACTGTGTAGCAGGTAGGTGATCATTCAGTTTCAGTACCTGTATTAACTTTCTTTTTTACCACACAGGTCCTCATGACTCCCTGACTCCTATCCCTGAAGATGGATCCAGCCAAAAAGGGTATCTTCATCTGCATCTCTATCTGGAACTTTGGCTCTCTGGCTAAATATCCATCTGCTTCTGTCTGTGTGTCCATTTGCATCTGTGTGAGGCTGATAATGTGTTTGCAACTGTGTAGCAGGTAGGTGATCGTTCAGTTTCAATACCTGTATTAACTTTTTTTTTACCACACAGGTCCTCATGACTCCCTGACTCTTGCTGACTGGCTAACTATCCATCTGCTTCTCTATCTGTGTGTCCATCTGCATCTGTGATGTTGTCTATGCATACGCAACTGTGTAGCAGGTAGGTGATCGTTCAGTTTCTTTACATGTATTAACTTTCTTTTTTGCCACACAGGTCCTCATGACTCCCTGACTGCCTCTGTGATGTTGACTATGCATACGCAACTGTGTAGCAGGTAGGTGATTATTCAGTTTCTTTACATGTATTAACTTTCTTTTTTGCCACACAGGTCCTCAAGAATCTCTAGCTGTCTGGCTAACTGTCCATCTGCTTCTCTGTCTGTGTCCATCTGCATCTGTGTGAGGCTGACAATTTGTTTGCAACTGTGTAACAGGTAGGTGATTGTTCATTTTCCATACCTGTATTAACTTTCTTTTTTTGCCACACAGGTCTTCATGACTCCCTGACTCTTGCTGACTCGCTAACTATCCATCTGCTTCTTTGTCTGTGTCCATCTTCAACTTTGTGATGTTGACAATGTGTTTGCAACTGTGTAACAGGTAGGTGATCATACAGTTTCTTTACATGTATTAACTTTCTTTTTTACCACGCAGGTCTTTATGACTCCCTGACTCTTGCTGACTCGCTAACTATCCATCTGCTTCTTTGTCTGTGTCCATCTTCAACTTTGTGATGTTGACAATGTGTTTGCAACTGTGTAACAGGTAGGTGATCATACAGTTTCTTTACATGTATTAACTTTCTTTTATTGCCACACAGGTCCTCATGACTCCTTGACTCGTATCCCTGAAGATGGATCCAGCCAAAAAGGGTATCTTCATCTGCATCTCTATCTGGAACTTTGGCTCACTGGCTAACTATCCATCTGCTTCTCTGTCTGTGTCCATCTGCATCTGTTTGAGGCTGACAATTTGTTTGCAGCTGTGTAAGAGGTAGGTGATCGTTCATTTTCAATACCTGTATTAACTTTCTTTTATTGCCTCACAGGTCCTTATGACTCCCTGACTCTTGCTGACTGGCTAACTATCCATCTGCTTCTGTCTGTGTGTCCATCTGCATCTGTGATGTTGACTATGCATACGCAGCTGTGTAGCAGGTAGGTGATCATTCCGTTTCTATACATGTATTACCTTTCTTCTTTGCCACACAGTTCCTCATGAATCTCTAGCTGTCTGGCTAACTGTCCATCTGTTTCTTTGTCTGTGTCCATCTGTATCTGTGTGAGGCTGACAATTTGTTTGCAGCTATGTAGCAGGTAGGTGATCATTCAGTTTCAGTACCTGTATTAACTTTTTTTTACCACACAGGTCCTCATGACTCCCTGACTCTTGCTGACATGCTAACTATCCATCTGCTTCTCTATCTGTGTGTCCATCTGCATCTGTGATGTTGTCTATGCTTACGCAACTGTGTAGCAGGTAGTTGGTCATTCAGTTTCTAAACATGTATTAACTTTCTTTTATTGCCACACAGGTCCTCATGACTCCCTGTCTCTGGCTGACTGGCTAACTATCCATCTGCTTCTCTGTCTGTGTGTCCATCTTCATCTGTGATGTTGACTATGCATACCCAACTGTGTAGCAGGTAGGTGATCAATCCGTTTCTATACATGTATTACCTTTCTTTTTTTTGCCACATAGGTCCTCATGACTCTCTGGCTGTCTGGCTAACTATCCATCTGCTTCTCTGTCTGTGTGTCAATCTTCAACTTTGTGAGGCTGACAATTTGTTTGCAACTGTGTAACAGGTAGGTGGTCATTCAGTTTCTATACATGTATTAACTTTCTTTTATTGCCACACAGGTCCTCATGACTCCCTGACTCCTATCCCTGAAGATGGATCCAGCCAAAAAGGGTATCTTCATCTGCATCTCCATCTGGAACTTTGGCTCACTGGCTAACTATCCATCTGCTTCTGTCTGTGTCCATCTGCATCTGTTTGAGGCTGACAATTTGTTTGCAACTGTGTAGCAGGTAGGTGATCGTTCAGTTTCTATACATGTATTAACTTTCTTTTATTGCCACACAGGTCCTCATGACTCCCTGACTCTGGCTGACTGGTTAACTATCCATCTGCTTCTTTGTCTGTGTGTCCATCTTCAACTTTGTGATGTTGACAGTGTGTTTGCAACTGTGTAACAGGCTGGTGATCATTCAGTTTCAATACCTGTATTAACTTTCTTTTTTGCCACACAGGTCCTCATGACTCCCTGACTCTGACTGACTGGCTAACTATCAATTTACTCCTCTCTGTGTGTGTCCATCTGCATCTGTGATGTTGTCTATGCATACGCAACTGTGTAGCAGGTAGGTGATCATACAGTTTCTATACATGTATTAACTTTCTTTTATTGCCACACAGGTCTTCATGAATCTCTAGCTGTCTTGCCATCTTTCCATCTGTTTCTTTGTCTGTGTCCATCTGCATCTGTGTGAGGCTGACAATTTGTTTGCGACTGTGTAGCAGGTAGGTGATCCTTCAGTTTCAGTACCTGTATTAACTTTTTTTTTTTTTTACCACACAGGTCCTCATGACTCCCTGACTGCAACTGTGATGTTGACTCTGCATACGCAACTGTGTAGCAGGTAGGTGATCATTCAGTTTCAGTACCTGTATTAACTTTCTTTTTTACCACACAGGTCCTCATGACTCCCTGACTGCAACTGTGATGTTGACTATGCATATGCAACTGTGTAGCAGGTAGGTGATCATTCAGTTTCAGTACCTGTATTAACTTTCTTTTTTACCACACAGGTCCTCATGACTCCCTGACTCCTATCCCTGAAGATGGATCCAGCCAAAAAGGGTATCTTCATCTGCATCTCTATCTGGAACTTTGGCTCTCTGGCTAAATATCCATCTGCTTCTGTCTGTGTCCATTTGCATCTGTGTGAGGCTGACAATGTGTTTGCAACTGTGTAGCAGGTAGGTGATCGTTCAGTTTCAATACCTGTATTAACTTTTTTTTACCACACAGGTCCTCATGACTCCCTGACTCTTGCTGACTGACTAACTATCCATCTGCTTCTCTATCTGTGTGTCCATCTGCATCTGTGATGTTGACTATGCATACGCAACTGTGTAGCAGGTAGGTGATTATTCAGTTTCTTTACATGTATTAACTTTCTTTTTTGCCACACAGGTCCTCAAGAATCTCTAGCTGTCTGGCTAACTGTCCATCTGCTTCTTTGTCTGTGTCCATCTGCATCTGTGTGAGGCTGACAATTTGTTTGCAAGTGTGTAACAGGTAGGTGATTGTTCATTTTCCATACCTGTATTAACTTTCTTTTTTTGCCACACAGGTCTTCATGACTCCCTGACTCTGGCTGACTGGCTAACTATCCATCTGCTTCTCTATCTGTGTGTCCATCTTCAACTTTGTGATGTTGACAATGTGTTTGCAACTGTGTAACAGGTAGGTGATCGTTCATTTTCAATACCTGTATTAACTTTTTTTTTGCCACACAGGTCTTCATGACTCCCTGACTCTTGCTGACTCGCTAACTATCCATCTGCTTCTTTGTCTGTGTCTATCTTCAACTTTGTAATGTTGACAATGTGTTTGCAACTGTGTAACTGGTAGGTGATCATACAGTTTCTTTACATGTATTAACTTTTTTTTTATTGCCACACAGGTCCTCATGACTCCCTGACTCGTATCCCTGAAGATGGATCCAGCTAAAAAGGGTATCTTCATCTGCATCTCTATCTGGAACTTTGGCTCTCTGGCTAAATATCCATCTGCTTCTGTCTGTGTGTCCATCTGCATCTGTGATGTTGACTATGCATACGCAACTGTGTAGCAGGTAGGTGATCGTTCAGTTTCTTTACATGTATTAACTTTCTTTTTTGCCACACAGGTCCTCATGACTCCCTGACTGCCTCTCTGATGTTGACTATGCATACGCAACTGTGTAGCAGGTAGGTGATTCTTCAGTTTCTTTTCATGTATTAACTTTCTTTTTTGCCACACAGGTCCTCAAGAATCTCTAGCTGTCTGGCTAACTGTCCATCTGCTTCTTTGTCTGTGTCCATCTGCATCTGTGTGAGGCTGACAATTTGTTTGCAACTGTGTAACAGGTAGGTGATTGTTCATTTTCCATACCTGTATTAACTTTCTTTTTTTGCCACACAGGTCTTCATGACTCCCTGACTCTGGCTGACTGGCTAACTATCCATCTGCTTCTCTATCTGTGTGTCCATCTGCCTCTGTGATGTTGACTATGCATACGCAACTGTGTAGCAGGTAGGTGATCGTTCAGTTTCTATACATGTATTAACTTTCTTCTTTGCCAAACAGGTCCTCATAAATCTCTAGCTGTCTGGCTAACTATCCATCTGCTTCTTTGTCTGTGTCCATCTTCAACTTTGTGATGTTGACAATGTGTTTGCAACTGTGTAACAGGTAGGTGATCATACAGTTTCTTTACATGTATTAACTTTCTTTTATTGCCACACAGGTCCTCATGACTCCCTGACTCTGGCTGACTGGCTAACTATCCATCTGCTTCTGTCTGTGTGTCCATCTGCATCTGTGATGTTGACTATGCATACGCAACTGTGTAGCAGGTAGGTGATCATACAGTTTCTATACATGTATTAACTTTCTTTTATTGCCACACAGGTCCTCATGAATCTCTAGCTGTCTTGCCATCTTTCCATCTGTTTCTTTGTCTGTGTCCATCTGCATCTGTGTGAGACTGACAATTTGTTTGCGACTGTGTAGCAGGTAGGTGATCCTTCAGTTTCAGTACCTGTATTAACTTTTTTTTTTTTTACCACACAGGTCCTCATGACTCCCTGACTGCAACTGTGATGTTGACTATGCATACGCAACTGTGTAGCAGGTAGGTGATCATTCAGTTTCAGTACCTGTATTAACTTTCTTTTTTACCACACAGGTCCTCATGACTCCCTGACAGCAACTGTGATGTTGACTATGCATATGCAACTGTGTAGCAGGTAGGTGATCATTCAGTTTCAGTACCTGTATTAACTTTCTTTTTTACCACACAGGTCCTCATGACTCCCTGACTCCTATCCCTGAAGATGGATCCAGCCAAAAAGGGTATCTTCATCTGCATCTCTATCTGGAACTTTGGCTCTCTGGCTAAATATCCATCTGCTTCTGTCTGTGTGTCCATTTGCATCTGTGTGAGGCTGATTATTTGTTTACAGCTGTGTAAGAGGTAGGTGATCGTTCATTTTCAATACCTGTATTAACTTTCTTTTATTGCCACACAGGTCCTTATGACTCCCTGACTCTTGCTGACTGGCTAACTATCCATCTGCTTCTGTCTGTTTGTCCATCTGCATCTGTGATGTTGACTATGCATACGCAACTGTGTAGCAGGTCGGTGATCATACAGTTTCTATACATGTATTAACTTTCTTTTATTGCCACACAGGTCCTCATGAATCTCTAGCTGTCTTGCCATCTTTCCATCTGTTTCTTTGTCTGTGTCCATCTGCATCTGTGTGAGGCTGACAATTTGTTTGCGACTGTGTAGCAGGTAGGTGATTGTTCATTTTCCATACCTGTATTAACTTTCTTTTATTGCCACACAGGTCCTTATGACTCCCTGACTCTTGCTGTCTGGCTAACTATCCATCTGCTTCTCTATCTGTGTGTCCATCTGCATCTGTGATGTTGACTATGCATACGCAACTGTGTAGCAGGTAGGTGATCGTTCAGTTTCTTTACATGTATTACCTTTCTTTTTTGCCACACAGGTCCTCATGACTCCCTGACTGCCTCTGTGATGTTGACTATGCATACGCAACTGTGTAGCAGGTAGGTGATCATTCCGTTTCTATACATGTATTAACTTTCTTTTTTGCCACACAGGTCCTCATGAATCTCTAGCTCTCTGGCTAACTGTCCATCTGCTTTTTTGTCTGCGTCCATCTGCATCTGTTTGAGGCTGACAATTTGTATGCAACTGTGTAGCAGGTAGGTGATCATTCAGTTTCAATACCTGTATTAACTTTCTTTTTTCCCCCACACAGGTCCCCACTGGACTCCCTGACTCTGACTGACTGGCTAACTATCAATTTACTTCTCTGTCTGTGTGTCCATCTGCATCTGTGTGAGGCTGATAATTTGTTTGCGACTGTGTAGCAGGTAGGTGATCGTTCGTTTTCAATACCTGTATTAACTTTCTTTTATTGCCTCACAGATCTTCATGACTCCCTGACTCTTGCTGACTGGCTAACTTTCCATCTGCTTCTCTGTCTGTGTGTCCATCTGCATCTGTGATGTTGTCTTTGCATACGCAACTTTGTAGCAGGTAGGTGATCTTTCTGTTTCAATACCTGTATTAACTTTCTTTTTTACCACACAGGTCTTCATGACTCCCTGACTCTTGCTGACTGGCTAACTATCCATCTGCTTCTCTATCTGTGTGTCCATCTTCAACTTTGTGATGTTGACAATGTGTTTGCAACTGTGTAACAGGTAGGTGATCGTTCATTTTCAATACCTGTATTAAATTTTTTATTGCCACACAGGTCCTCATTACTCCCTGACTCTGGCTGACTGGCTAACTATCCATCTGCTTCTCTGTCTGTTTGTCCATCTGCATCTGTGATGTTGACCATGCATACGCAACTGTGTAGCAGGTAGGTGATCATTCCGTTTCTATATATGTATTAACTTTCTTCTTTGCCACACAGGTCCTCATGACTCTCTGGCTGTCTGGCTAACTATCCATCTGCTTCTCTGTCTGAGTGTCCATCTGCATCTGTGATGTTGACCATGCATACGCAACTGTGTAGCAGGTAGGTGATCATTCCGTTTCTTTACATGTATTAACTTTCTTCTTTGCCACACAGGTCCTCATGACTCTCTGGCTGTCTGGCTAACTTTCCATCTGCTTCTCTGTCTGTGTCCATCTGCATCTGTGTGAGGCTGACAATTTGTTTGCAACTGTGTAGCAGGTAGGTGATCATTCAGTTTCAGTACCTGTATTAACTTTCTTTTTTACCACACAGGTCCTCATGACTCCCTGACTCCTATCCCTGAAGATGGATCCAGCCAAAAAGGGTATCTTCATCTGCATCTCTATCTGGAACTTTGGCTCTCTGGCTAAATATCCATCTGCTTCTGTCTGTGTGTCCATCTGCTTCTGTGATGTTGTCTATGCATACGCAACTGTGTAGCAGGTAGGTGACCGTTCAGTTTCTTTACATGTATTAACTTTCTTTTTTGCCACACAGGTCCTCATGACTCCCTGACTGCCTCTGTGATGTTGACTATGCATACGCAACTGTGTAGCAGGTAGGTGATTATTCAGTTTCTTTACATGTATTAACTTTCTTTTTTGCCACACAGGTCCTCAAGAATCTCTAGCTGTCTGGCTAACTGTCCATCTGCTTCTCTGTCTGTGTCCATCTGCATCTGTGTGAGGCTGACAATTTGTTTGCAACTGTGTAACAGGTAGGTGATTGTTCATTTTCCATACCTGTATTAACTTTCTTTTTTTGCCACACAGGTCTTCATGACTCCCTGACTCTTGCTGACTCGCTAACTATCCATCTGCTTCTTTGTCTGTGTCCATCTTCAACTTTGTGATGTTGACAATGTGTTTGCAACTGTGTAACAGGTAGGTGATCATACAGTTTCTTTACATGTATTAACTTTCTTTTATTGCCACACAGGTCCTCATGACTCCTTGACTCGTATCCCTGAAGATGGATCCAGCCAAAAAGGGTATCTTCATCTGCATCTCTATCTGGAACTTTGGCTCACTGGCTAACTATCCATCTGCTTCTCTGTCTGTGTCCATCTGCATCTGTTTGAGGCTGACAATTTGTTTGCAGCTGTGTAAGAGGTAGGTGATCGTTCATTTTCAATACCTGTATTAACTTTCTTTTATTGCCTCACAGGTCCTTATGACTCCCTGACTCTTGCTGACTGGCTAACTATCCATCTGCTTCTGTCTGTGTGTCCATCTGCATCTGTGATGTTGACTATGCATACGCAGCTGTGTAGCAGGTAGGTGATCATTCCGTTTCTATACATGTATTACCTTTCTTCTTTGCCACACAGTTCCTCATGAATCTCTAGCTGTCTGGCTAACTGTCCATCTGTTTCTTTGTCTGTGTCCATCTGTATCTGTGTGAGGCTGACAATTTGTTTGCAGCTATGTAGCAGGTAGGTGATCATTCAGTTTCAGTACCTGTATTAACTTTTTTTTTTTTACCACACAGGTCCTCATGACTCCCTGACTGCAACTGTGATGTTGACTATGCATACGCAACTGTGTAGCAGGTAGGTGATCATACAGTTTCTTTACATGTATTAACTTTCTTTTATTGCCACACAGGTCCTCATGACTCCTTGACTCGTATCCCTGAAGATGGATCCAGCCAAAAAGGGTATCTTCATCTGCATCTCTATCTGGAACTTTGGCTCACTGGCTAACTATCCATCTGCTTCTCTGTCTGTGTCCATCTGCATCTGTTTGAGGCTGACAATTTGTTTGCAACTGTGTAACAGGTAGGTGATTGTTCATTTTCCATACCTGTATTAACTTTCTTTTTTTGCCACACAGGTCTTCATGACTCCCTGACTCTGGCTGACTGGCTAACTATCCATCTGCTTCTCTATCTGTGTGTCCATCTGCATCTGTGATGTTGACTATGCATACGCAACTGTGTAGCAGGTAGGTGATCGTTCAGTTTCTTTACATGTATTAACTTTCTTTTTTACCACACAGATCCTCATGACTCCCTGACTGCCTCTGTGATGTTGACTATGCATACGCAACTGTGTAGCAGGTAGGTGATCGTTCAGTTTCTATACATGTATTAACTTTCTTCTTTGCCAAACAGGTCCTCATAAATCTCTAGCTGTCTGGCTAACTATCCATCTGCTTCTTTGTCTGTGTCCATCTTCAACTTTGTGATGTTGACAATGTGTTTGCAACTGTGTAACAGGTAGGTGATCATACAGTTTCTTTACATGTATTAACTTTCTTTTATTGCCACACAGGTCCTCATGAATCTCTAGCTGTCTTGCCATCTTTCCATCTGTTTCTTTATCTGTGTCCATCTGCATCTGTGTGAGGCTGACAATTTGTTTGCGACTGTGTAGCAGGTAGGTGATCCTTCAGTTTCAGTACCTGTATTAACTTTTTTTTTTTTTTTACCACACAGGTCCTCATGACTCCCTGACTGCAACTGTGATGTTGACTATGCATACGCAACTGTGTAGCAGGTAGGTGATCATTCAGTTTCAGTACCTGTATTAACTTTCTTTTTTACCACACAGGTCCTCATGACTCCCTGACTCCTATCCCTGAAGATGGATCCAGCCAAAAAGGGTATCTTCATCTGCATCTCTATCTGGAACTTTGGCTCTCTGGCTAAATATCCATCTGCTTCTGTCTGTGTGTCCTTTTGCATCTGTGTGAGGCTGACAATGTGTTTGCAACTGTGTAGCAGGTAGGTGATCGTTCAGTTTCAATACCTGTATTAACTTTTTTTTACCACACAGGTCCTCATGACTCCCTGACTCTTGCTGACATGCTAACTATCCATCTGCTTCTCTATCTGTGTGTCCATCTGCATCTGTGATGTTGACTATGCATACGCAACTGTGTAGCAGGTAGGTGATCGTTCAGTTTCTATACATGTATTAACTTTCTTCTTTGCCAAACAGGTCCTCATGACTCTCTGGCTGTTTGGCTAACTATCCATCTGCTTCTCTATCTGTGTGTCCATCTGCATCTGTGATGTTGTCTATGCATACGCAACTGTGTAGCAGGTAGGTGGTCATTCAGTTTCTAAACATGTATTAACTTTCTTTTATTGCCACACAGGTCCTCATGACTCCCTGTCTCTGGCTGACTGGCTAACTATCCATCTGCTTCTCTGTCTGTGTGTCCATCTTCATCTGTGATGTTGACTATGCATACGCAACTGTGTAGCAGGTAGGTGATCAATCCGTTTCTATACATGTATTACCTTTCTTTTTTTTGCCACATAGGTCCTCATGACTCTCTGGCTGTCTGGCTAACTATCCATCTGCTTCTCTGTCTGTGTGTCAATCTTCAACTTTGTGAGGCTGACAATTTGTTTGCAACTGTGTAACAGGTAGGTGGTCATTCAGTTTCTATACATGTATTAACTTTCTTTTATTGCCACACAGGTCCTCATGACTCCCTGACTCCTATCCCTGAAGATGGATCCAGCCAAAAAGGGTATCTTCATCTGCATCTCCATCTGGAACTTTGGCTCACTGGCTAACTATCCATCTGCTTCTGTCTGTGTCCATCTGCATCTGTTTGAGGCTGACAATTTGTTTGCAACTGTGTAGCAGGTAGGTGATCGTTCAGTTTCTATACATGTATTAACTTTCTTTTATTGCCACACAGGTCCTCATGACTCCCTGACTCTGGCTGACTGGTTAACTATCCATCTGCTTCTTTGTCTGTGTGTCCATCTTCAACTTTGTGATGTTGACAGTGTGTTTGCAACTGTGTAACAGGCTGGTGATCATTCAGTTTCAATACCTGTATTAACTTTCTTTTTTGCCACACAGGTCCTCATGACTCCCTGACTCTGACTGACTGGCTAACTATCAATTTACTCCTCTCTGTGTGTGTCCATCTGCATCTGTGATGTTGTCTATGCATACGCAACTGTGTAGCAGGTAGGTGATCATACAGTTTCTATACATGTATTAACTTTCTTTTATTGCCACACAGGTCTTCATGAATCTCTAGCTGTCTTGCCATCTTTCCATCTGTTTCTTTGTCTGTGTCCATCTGCATCTGTGTGAGGCTGACAATTTGTTTGCGACTGTGTAGCAGGTAGGTGATCCTTCAGTTTCAGTACCTGTATTAACTTTTTTTTTTTTTTTTACCACACAGGTCCTCATGACTCCCTGACTGCAACTGTGATGTTGACTATGCATACGCAACTGTGTAGCAGGTAGGTGATCGTTCAGTTTCTATACATGTATTAACTTTCTTCTTTGCCAAACAGGTCCTCATGAATCTCTAGCTGTCTTGCCATCTTTCCATCTGTTTCTTTGTCTGTGTCCATCTGCATCTGTGTGAGGCTGACAATTTGTTTGCGACTGTGTAGCAGGTAGGTGATCCTTCAGTTTCAGTACCTGTATTAACTTTTTTTTTTTTTTTTACCACACAGGTCCTCATGACTCCCTGACTGCAACTGTGATGTTGACTCTGCATACGCAACTGTGTAGCAGGTAGGTGATCATTCAGTTTCAGTACCTGTATTAACTTTCTTTTTTACCACACAGGTCCTCATGACTCCCTGACTGCAACTGTGATGTTGACTATGCATATGCAACTGTGTAGCAGGTAGGTGATCATTCAGTTTCAGTACCTGTATTAACTTTCTTTTTTACCACACAGGTCCTCATGACTCCCTGACTCCTATCCCTGAAGATGGATCCAGCCAAAAAGGGTATCTTCATCTGCATCTCTATCTGGAACTTTGGCTCTCTGGCTAAATATCCATCTGCTTCTGTCT